>NC_138377.1:15761548-15861927 GCF_054177405.1 Leptonychotes weddellii | reverse complement strand
GGCTCAGGTCATGATCCTGGAGTCCCGGGATCGAGTCCCGCATCGGGCTCCCTGCTCGGCAGGGAGTCTGCATCTCCCTCTGACCCTCCTCCCTCTCATGCTCTCTGTCTCTCATTCTCTCTGTCTCAAAATAAATAAATAAAAATCTTTAAAAAAAAAAAAAGTACAAGGGCTTCTGTTGAAAATCAGGTAGTTCTAGACAAATAGCTATTCCATGCCTGAGTGATGGTCCATTTCAGTGTATGAATTGATCATACCAATCTTTCCCAGCTGTGAAAATGCTGATTTATTTGAGATACTCCTTCATTTAATTGCATGGTTTGGCATGTGATCAGACACCCCTCTATATACAAAATAACATTTTGTTTCAATGCTGTAGAATCTTTCAGAAGGGTGGGGTTCCTGGGTGGCTCAGTCGGTTGTTAAGCATTAAGCGGCTGCCTTTAGCTCAAGTCCTGATCCCGGGGTCCTGGGATGGAGCCTCAAATCGGGCTCCGTGCTTGGCAGGAAGCCTGCTTCTCCCCCTCCCTCTCCTGCTCCCCTTGCTTGTGTTCCTTCTCTCGCTGTGTCTCTCTCTGTCAAATAAATTAATGAAATCCTTAGGGGGTAAAAAAAGGGCTTTATTCAACGAGGGATCCAAATTTCAGGCCCAATTTAACTGGGTGCAGTTATTGTATTAGTCATGATCCAATCAGGAGAGAGAAACCACATAGCAATTTGAACAGGAAGAGCTGAATATAAAGAACTATTAACTGTAACAGTGGCATAAAATTATAAAGGGAAAAAAGACAACTCGGAGGGATACTTGAGGGCTCAAGTAGAATACTCAAGTGAGGAACAACTTGGAAAGCAAAAGACAGGGTGGAGGCTGAGATTCAGATCTTATTGCAGAAGGTGGGCTTGCAGTTGCAGTGGATGGTGAAGAAGTTCTGGAGGCCAGAACTAGTCGAACCAATGAGCAAGTAGGAAACATTCTCCCAGAGTGTGGGCGGGCTGAGGCCCACAGTTGTGCATAAAGGAGGACCGGGGGTGTTGGAGGTCTTCTCACCAGCAGGGTGTTGCAAGGCCTGGTGTGACTGTGTGATCTGGGAGGACTACCCAGGCCATCATCAGGCTGGAACCCCAGCTGCAAGCTATTTGAGAGATTGCGGGCTCTGGAGTGGAGGACCTCTGGCAAGAGTACAGTAGAAGCAAGGAAAAAAAAAAAAAACAAAGAGGAGAGCACCAGAACCCAGATGGGAATCTACAATGTTCCATCAGCACCTCTACTGTAAGGTTTACCTTGTGCTCCTTACAAAGACTATACATGTAAAGCATCCATCCCATTATCACAGAGCAGGAAAGGAAAGGTTAATTTTGCTCTGAGGGATACAAATTTGATAATTAGCACAGAACGAGAGCAGCTACGTATTCCAATTGCTCAGCTGAAGTGGAAATCAATTCCAAATTCCAAGCTTCTCCCCATGGCTTAGTCAGCACCTGCACAAGCTGTTGGCACCCACAGTCCTCTCCAATGTATTCCTCCTCTAAAATATATCCCTTATCACAGAAAATGAATAAAGAAAACACAAGCAACCTGCATCACAGTATTAAGAACATAGAACAATTCCATGTGTCTGCAGCATAGCTTGAATTGGGGGAAATGAAGAGTTGAATCAGTAAGAAATCATCAGTGCTAGATCACAAACTGTTTCATATGCCCAAAAAAAGAACTTGAATTTTACTTTTTAATATTGAGAAGATGGCAGAAACCATTAAAGATTATCAAAATATGCTTGCAATTTTCCGTATTGCATGTAGATAAGTAGAATCATGCCACTAATTCTCACAAATGGAATGCCAAAGTAATATCACTCTAGTCTGAGGCACTTAAGAGCAAGTGTACCTCCTCCAACCATACAGCTGGAAGCAAAGGGCTTTAGAGGTGGAATTGCTAATTGGAAACAATCTGGGTCCCTGAGTCACTGCTTGGAGCAGGTGAGATACAGAGCACAACTCTCTGACCCATGTTAGACTGTGACATTAGTGATAAATCAATCTGTATTTTGCTTGTCCAGTCACAGAAATTGAGGAACTTATTTGTTACTGGAGCATAATTTAGCCCAGAATTGTAAGCAGGAGAATAACATAATCAAATTTGTTTATGGAAAGATGTTTTTGTCCAAATAAATGTAAGCTCACTTTAGTAAAGTCAGATTGAATTAAAATAGACACAAGTGGTCCCAACCATATGTACTGTTTACCTTATCTCCCTAGGTGATGCTACAATACCACTGAGCTCTGGTGAGAGTAGCATCAATGAAATGGTATTAATAATTGAGCAATTTTACTCCATATAAGAAATTCAGAAATAAAAAAGTCCAAGAACTATCTTACAGGTAATATAAAAGTCATGTATGTTCATGACATTTTTTTTTTTTAATAAATTGACCTCTCCAATGAACACTAAAGCAAATTAACAAACATGGTGGCTGAGGGTTGCCTGGGTGGCTCTGGCGACTGAGTGTCCAACTTTTGATGTTGGCTCGGTTGTGAACCAGGGGTGCTGGGATTGAGCCCCAAGTTGGGCTCTATGCTCAGTGGGTGGGGAATTTGCTTGAGAATTCTTTCCCTCTCCCTCTGTCCCTCCCCTCACTTGCACTTGTTCTCTCTCTCTCTCTAAAGTAAATAAATCAAAAAAAAAAAGGGAGGGGCGCCTGGGTGACTCAGTCATTAAGCATCTGCCTTCAGCTCTGGTCATGATCCCAGGGTCCTGGGATCGAGCCCCATATCAAGCTCCCTGCTCAGCGGGAAGCCTGCTTCTCCCTCTGCCTCTGCTACTCTCCCCTGCTTGTGTTCCCTCTCTCACTGTCTCTCTCTCTGTCAAATAAATAAATAAAATCTTTAGGAAAAAAAAAACAAAACACGGTGGTTGAAATAAGCTTCCTGGTATTGCTGAGGTTTGTAATGACAGGAAGAGGTGATGACTGAGAATGATCAGTACATCAGGGCACCATGGGTATACAAGTTGATGACTGCCTGAGAATGCCCATAGATCCTCATCATGCATCTGCACACATGTTATGGCTAGTCATTGTTACACAGAGTCATCGTATAACTATTGTCCAAAACCACAATGCCTTGGCACAAACGTGATTCTGTTGTCAATGTGGTCATTGAGATCTGGAAGAAATAAAGGTCTTTTCTTTTTTCTTTCTTTCCTTCTTTTCTTCCTCCCTCCCTCCCTCCCTCCCTTCCTTTCCCCCTCCCTCACTCCCTCCATTCTTTCCTTCCTCCCTCCCTTCCTTCCTTCCCTCCTTCCTTCCTTCCTTCCTTCCTTCCAAAACAAGGGTCTTTTCAATAGTCAAGGAGATACAAACACCTGAAAAAGAAATCTCATCACCAACACCTGGCACAGGAGAAGTGGGCAAATATTACAAATATTGTTATCATTATTTCAAATCACTCACAAATATGATTTGCCTTACTGCCACAAAATTATTCAAGATATTTATTGCTTTAATAAAATGGGACCTTTTTTTATTGCAACAACCATTTATTATTTGATATAACTAATAAATACTACTTCTAATAATATTCTTTTTGTGTCCTTTACCTTTGTTTTTCTATTTGTTAAGGTTTATTTCACTCTCCCTATTCTAAGTTAAAATTCTGAACTAGGATTTAGAAATGTTTTTTTTAATATTTATATATTTAGATTTATAACTTTATATGTCAATAATATAGCAATAATAACAGCAGACATTTATACAACACTGTGTAATAGACACATTTCTAATCATTTCACACATCCTGGTTTATTTAATTTTTATAACAAGCTTATAATGGTGGGTACTACAGTTATCTATGTTGAACATGTGAAGAGGCACAGAGAGGTTAAGTAATTGACCCCAGTCACAGAGCTACTAAATTGATGGATCCAGGGTTTGAGCCCAGATGACTTTGACTCCATAATCATATCTCTTAATTACAGAATTTGGCCTGTGTCAGAGTCTAATAAGTAAAATGGTGATCACATTATCGCAAAGGAAAGCCTTAAAATTCAATTGAATCATCCTACATCAAAGATTTTATTTATTAGTAGGCCTCTCCTAAAAATATCTGTATAATTGGGGACATGGCATCTATCTGAAAATTCAAATGTAACCAAACATTAGGTCATACTTTACTCACTGGTACATTTGTTGTTGGTGGTGGTGTTGTTGTTGTTGTTCCCTCACCTTGGCATTTCAATGAAGTCTATGATTCGTAAGTGTTTAAAACATTGAGTATACCTTTGTCTGATAATTTAATGTCTGATTTTTATTTTTTTGAGGGGGGACCTGAATAGAACTTGGGAATAGATTTTTACATTAAATTATGAGATTAGAGTAGCAACTGTCAAGGTCCAGATGCCTTTTCTGGAAGGATATTAGTCAAGACAGGCATTCTCTAGTTACGTAATTATATAGTTAAATAATTTGTATGTATATATATGTGTATATGTATATATATATACACCCACACATAAGTGTTTATATATATTTCTCAAGGAAAAAAAGTGGCAACTGAATTCATGCACACACACAAAAAAACAATTTAAAGGGTAGAATAATTACGTTAAAGAGGAATGAAATCTTTCAAAGCAGCAAACACCCTGCTCCAGGATGGGGTCGGGACTGGGGGTAGGTGTGGGGTTGTGGCAACTTCTTAGGGGATGTGGGAGTGTGTAGAGAAGTGACGCTTTTCAGTCCATGTATTAAATTTTGTTCAAGAAATTTGTAACTTTGTATGTTGACACTGGAAAGAGTTTGGCTGGCTAAAAAAATTAATATGGGTCAATTGTTACATCCACAATTCATAGAGGACACTGGACCATGAGACCTAAGCCTAATACCTTTTCTTTGATATAAAACAGTGCCCTTTAATAAGCTTGAATTGCTTACTTTTAAACAAGGGAATTACCACTGAGTACTTATGACCTAAAGAAAATCTTAGCCATGGAGAAGACAGATATTATTACTGAATAGTTTACCCATTTCCTTTTTAAAATGAATCTTTGTAGGCTTTTATTGGTTTAGTTTTCATCTGCTTGAAAATGCCTTCTCCTCCTTCTTTTTCGTTGGTTTGTTTGTTTTAAAGACCAGCACCACAGGGAGAGGAGTAAAGCACGGCTTTTCTGAAAAGTCTTTTATGTCTGTTCATGTCGGCTAAGGAATTAATCCCAGACCTGGCTGTTTGTATGACAATGTTGATATCTGATTCTGTCACTCAAAGGAAAATAGGAAACTTTCCCTTGACATCCATATTTCTGAACTTTCCTGGATTGGGTGAGATACAGACACTATTACACTGAATTTTATTTTTCCCTAGGAAAAATGGTCACCTCTGACAATTTAAAATTCATATGCTATTAATATACTTTTGATTATTTATTTGAAAAGGGTCCCAAACCAAGTGAAATTAAACCAAAAATTTTAGTCTGGTCTTACAATTAACATTTAAAATTTCAAGCTATTTAGCCTGTTATTCACACTCCGTGTTTTTATTTCTATTTTTACCCCTCCCTACTGTTCATCTTCTTCATCTGTGCTATTTTAAACACTTTTATTTTAAAAGGTCACTATTAACATACTAGTCTCGTGAGCATTGTTGAAGAGAAGAAAGATGCAAGTAAACAACCATATTTTATCCTATAAAATTTTGGTGACATACTTGATTAACTGATTTTAAAATTACAAAAATTAAGGTCTAAAATTGCCTCATTTCACTGCTAATCTGAGAAATAGCTTAATTTTAAAAATTAAAGCAAAAATGTAAAATACAGAGGCTGTATGTGAACTATCAAAACCCAGCTTTACCTCATGTCTCTCATTCACGGAACTCATTCCTTTTTTTTTTTTTTTAAAGATTTTATTTATTTATTTATTAGAGAGCGAGCGAGAGAGAAACAGCATGAGAGAGGAGAGGGTGAGAGGGAGAAGCAGGCTCCCCGCTGAGCCGGGAGCCCGACGTGGGACTCGATCCCAGGACCCTGGGATCATGACCTGAGCCGAAGGCAGTCGCTTAACCAACTGAGCCACCCAGGCGCCCCCGGAACTCATTCCTTTTATCTTATCTAAACCTAAGCCTCAGAAGGTTTTCTGAGAAATAATGTAAAAGAACATTTTAAGTGGTACAGTGTTAATCAAAAAGTTTTAAAAATGTCCTCAGTTTGGCCATGTAAAATCTCCATGTGTATATTTAGCCTAAAAGAGGTTGAGGATTCATTAATTAACTTTTATTTAAGACTTGTATTTTATTCCTCTGTGCATTGCAGTGTTAATAGCTCACTTTAATTGCAAGCTCCTTTCCTATTGTAAGTTCCTTGAGTTCAGATACTGTTTTATTTAGTAATAGACTGTAAAAGTAATCAACAATATTTGAGAAGTAAATGAAAAACTATCTTAAGGACGACACCTATACTCCCCTCTAATTTCCTTCATATTCTGCCATGAAAATACCTATTTAGTGCTCTCATCGAAAAAATGAATGGAAGACTTAATTTGGGGGGATAGTCCAGAACTGAAATAATGCTTTAGCATTTGGTGCATGGCAGACATGCACTAGATATTTGTTTAAAGCATACTCAATAATGATTGTTAATAGATTATTGTGCTTTTTAAAAGCTGTTGACATTGTTCTTCATACTTCTTACCCTAGCTACTTGTGCAAACTTATTTACTTTATATTGTGAGGGGGAACGACAGTGTGCATAATGTCTTAAAATCTGGCTCCTGCAATGGAAGTGGGAAGAAGCTCCCAAAGGGAAGCACGGTATCAGCATTTCCATCTTCTGTGGGTGTTTTTAGTGCTCAGAATGCTTCTCTTGTTTTCTGGCCTTTTTGTTAATCAAGTTTGGCTACCTCACCTGGGCTGGACATCTGGCTCTTTTGATATTCAGACTACTCGGCTGCGTTCCTCAGCCCTGAACAAGTGTACATGGACTGTTGTGTGACATCTTCCTACCCTTTGGAACTCTGTAATTTGCTGTACAGACTTCACCATGCTTAAATGACAGACTTTCCCCGCAGCATGATTCTGATCTTGAAGCCACTCAGATTGGGTCCCTGAAACCTTTCACCACTCTGATTGGTTCCCTCTGACCTTAGACTACTGTGATTGGTTCTCTCTGACCTTATATCATTCTAATTGGTTCCCTCTGGCCTTAGACCACTCTGATCGGTTCTCTCTGACCTTACATCACTCTGATCGGTTCCCTCTGACCTTACGCCACTCTGATTGGTTCCCTCTGACCTGACGCCACTCTTATTGGCTCCCCTGACTTTACACCACTCTGATTGGTTCCACTGACCTTACACCACTCTGACCGGTTCTCTCTGATCTTACCCCACTCTAATTGGTTCCCTCTGGCCTTAGACCACTCTGATCGGTTCCCTCTGACCTTACACCATTCTGATTGGTTCCCTCTGACCTTACACCACTGTGATTGGTTCTCTCTGACCTTAGACCACTCTAATTGATTCCCTCTGGCCTTAGACTACTGTGATTGCTTCTCTGTTTGCCATACCAGCTCCTCTTTCTTAAGACTCCTAGTTTGTGGTTGAGCCTGCTTTGCTCTCTTGGCTGAACTGAGAACTTGACTTATAAGGTTCATATGGAAATAGCCCTGTTTCTGTCCTGCCTTGTATCATACCTTGTGTGAACACATTCAGAGAATCATGGGGATGGTTCACAGATTTAAAAATGAGAGTGTTAAGAAAGGCTAAAGAGCACAAATTATTTAGCTTGGGAAAGTGAATTCTGAAAGACAGCCTAATAATGGTCTCCAATTATGCCAAAGGTTATGTTAGCATCCTAGTGCTGCAAATTGCAACCAGCTGTCTTTACTCTCTACTGAGGACAGAAATCATGGGTATGAGTGTCAATTACAACACAAGAGATCAGGGTTAGGCATTAAAGAAGAATATCCTGAGGGAATTACCTTATAGCAGTCTTCATACAAACAGAAAATATGGGATAAAATGAATTGTCTCATACTCTTGATTTTCTTTGGGTGAATTGGAATATTGAACGCTTGAGTAACTCAGGTTTTCAATTGGCTCACAGCCACAGTATTAAAGCTCATCTGCTTTCCAGGTGATAAGAATGAAGACTGAAGCTGACATGGACACTCTGAACTTTCATCTTTCGCTCCTCCCATTTCTCCATCATCTTACCATACCTCCCCCAATGTATTGTTTTACTTTTCTGCTTCTAGTACTAATTTTGTACTGAGGATATAAAAGACAAATAAGACAAAGTATCTGTTCTTGGTGCCAATTAACATGGGGCTTATGTTCAAGTCTATCACATCACAAAATAGTCATTTTAAAGGAAAAGCATTGTGCTATCACACATCTTTCATACATTTATTTGAAAGATATTCTTTACGTTTTATTTATTCACTTAAAGTTAAAAAAAAAAAATCCCAAGCAAAGCATATGGTGTTAGGCAATGTGCTATCAATGCTAATAAAATTGTATTAAGTTGTGGTACCATTCCTTAATTACCTTAATTGTATCCTGTATAAATTTATAAGCATTTGTTTGGGGCTTAGTTCTTTTTTGGGTAGAACCCCAACCTCTGCAAAGAAACATTCTCTGGGGCGCCTGGGTGGCTCAGTTGGTTAAGCGACTGCCTTCGGCTCAGGTCATGATCCTGGAGTCCCTGGATCGAGTCCCGCATCGGGCTCCCTGCTTGGCAGGGAGTCTGCTTCGCCCTCTGACCCTATCCCCTCTCATGTGTTCTTTCTCTCTCATTCTCTCTCTCTCAAATAAATAAAAATCTTTGAAAAAAAAAAAAGAAACATTCTCTGATTCTCCAACTCTCCTATTTTTCTGCTTTCATTTTAGGGCTTTTCTTCAATTCACGTGAATTCAGAAAAATGTTCTTTTTGTGGGTTTATGGTGACCTAATATCTATCACCTATGGCATCTGAGAACTAGGCTGGATATATGTCCATTTCTTCTTCAAAATTACCCATAAAGATTACATCGAGCCAACTTTCAGAAATCAGTAAAACCTATTTTCCTAAGTGACCTGAAGGAGTATCACCCATGAGGTAGATTGTGCTGTTATGCTAATGTTCTTTCTAGCACTCCTAAGGTAGATAATGGTCCCTCTCACTGAGGCAAGTCAGAGTGGTGAATAGTTCATTACCATATAGAGAGGCTTTGCTCACCTCTATCAAAAGTTCTGCTTTGTTTTTTACAAAATTCTGATTCTATCATTATCAAAAAGTATTCTTTGTATCCTTTCCAGTTCTGTGTTATACATGTTTTTGGCTGTAAGGATGGATTCTTTGTTCAAATAGTCTATAACATGACTGGGGATTGTCTAATAATGTGTGCCCACCTAACATTTGCCAGACTGGATTATAAGTAGAACTCACTAGGGACTTTGCGGGGGGTGGGGGGCATCTTCTTCACACACCTGAAAGCACCCCTCCTCTAATCGCCTTGTTCAGAGTCAGTTTTCTATTTTTCCCTTTTGCTACCATCTCTACAAAGATGCTTCTCTTCTGAGTCTTAACACAATCCATTCACTCCTGAGAACCTAGACCAAATCTACTAGGATGGTTCCCCATTTATTTGTAGAGTTTTCAGTCTTATGACAACACCCAGTACCTCTTAAAAATCGCTGGATTGCATTGTCTCAGGTCTTTCCCAATTCTGGTAATCCATTAGAGCAAACCAACAATTGCAGACATGTTCCTCGAAATTTGGTGTGCTGAAAGGCTTAACAAGTATTCTAGGAGATTCTGATGCTAACCACAATTTAAGAAACTGAGGCTAAGGAATTTGTCATAGATCATGAGCCCTCCTAGACACAGCTCAATAGCAACTAAATTGAAAAGTCTTATTACAGTGTTTGAGGATGCCCTAGCATCTTATGTCAGAAATCACTGCTCTTCTGGCTCAGTTGAGCATACAAAAGTGCTCCTCACTCCTGCATTCCAGCCTGTAAATCCCTGTCTACATCTTGCTCTCATCTCTTCATGTTATGAGACACTAGTCCTTTTCTGCAAACTCTTGGACTAGAAACACACCTCTGTTCCTGACCTGCACGCTTTGCTGCATTTCATTTGGACCCACTGTTAGACTTCTTCTAGAATGTACAAATATTCAGTGTAAAATTTGTTATTTGTAGTAACAGCAACAATAAACAAATATGTCTATTGGATATTTGGTCTCTGGCAAAATGAAATTTTCAACAAAAAAAAAATGCAATGATGATTGTCCATAGTGCATGACCCTTAAGGGCCTTGACCCTTAAGTTTAGAACCTTGAATGATGAAATAAATCAGTTAAACAAAAAATTAAATGGCATTTTTACCTAAAAAAATCAGTCAATACAACAAAATAAGTACTAGAATAAAAAATATAATGGGGATTTTATAAAAGTCTATGAAATGAAAGTAAGTAAATGCATGAATGTATGAATAACTGGATGTTAATTGACATATCAATGGTAATAGATAATGCTGTAGAATTTTACGGCAAGAAAACATTATTTTAGACTACTGTGATTGGAAAAGGCAAAACTGAAATGGGAAAAATGCAAAATATTTGGAAAGGAGAGGTTAAAATCTTATACAACTATCCAAATTTACAGTGGGACGGGTTGAGGTTTGGCCAGTTTCTTGAAGTGATTTCTTATTTAATAAATGGGAAATAACCATTCAATATTGAATATAAGGAGACCTGAGCAGAGAGTTAGAAAATTGCAAGGACAGGTTTTTCAACGTACGTTTTCTCTTCTTAATTTTGTTTTTGGGTTAATACTCTGTGACAGAGTAAACATTTTAAAAACATCATTTGTCAAAGGTCACAACAAAACCCTTCATACATAAGCCAATTGAGGGAGATAACAAGACAGTAATGGGTCTATTGTTTCACTAAAAATTGTACAACACTTGTAGAGAAAGTCACATCAAATTGCTTAATGACATTTGGCAAAACAACATCTTGAGTCACTTTCACTGAATGTGTGCCTCTGAATGCCAGAACAAAACCGAAATGTTATGGTTCCCAAAATGCCAATTTTTACCTGCTAACCACACCCATAACTTACATAAATACAATCAGGAAAAGGGAAAGCAAAAGAAAAAAAGAACCTGCAGCACTCAAACAGCTGTTGCTGCTTTCTGGCTAATGGACCTTATTTTGAGAAAAAGCAGCAATCCTGCATTAAACTCTGTGTGTACGTGTGTAGTGCAGATTAAAAAGTGTCAGAGCTCAGAAAAACAATATTGTACTCTCCCCCATCTGTTTAGTATAAAGAAGGTTTTCTCCTCCTACCTCCCTCTTCCCTCTTCCCTCAAAAAAAAAAAAAAAAAGTCTGGTGGAAGGGAGAAAAATTAAACTCCTGGACTGGGTATTTATGCTTTCCTGTCCAGCATTGGGGAACTTTGATGACTTACTCCATACTACACATTTTCATCACACAAAACATCACTTACAGCACTTATGTGATTACCTAATTAAGTCATTAGACACAAAGGTGCTTATCATGAGATAATTACATCCTGGGGATATAAAGAAAGAAACAGAACGCAGCTTGAAACAGGAGTCCTTCCTATTACAAGGGCTCCTTCATTAAGGAAACGGTATCCAAGCAGGCAGGTGGAGATAGGAGCTGCATGTTTTTCTGCTAAGAGAGCTGGGGTTGGAGGTCAGCCTGAAAAACCCTTGACATCCAGATTTTACTCAATTATATAGACCCCCACGCTAAACTCTGCAAGGACACACATGGACATGTGTGTGCGCTGCTCAGAGAGCAGAGGGCTGGAACGGAGCTCCAAAAGATGAGAAACACCAACCACAGAGCTGAATACACTTATTGCAACTTCCCTGGAGGTCTAATTGCTGAGAAAATTAAACACAGAAAAACACACCTCTGTCTGGCAAACTTAGAAGTCAAATGTTTCTTAATGTGGTTAAAAACCTCCAGATCATATCACTTGATGGTAACTAAAGGGATAGAAATTTCCCAAGTGTTCCTCTCGATTGCATCATATATACATCCACAAATTCATGTTGTGTGCTTGTATGTGTATGTATAGTTCTTCATACAGACACATATTGATATGCAAACAATGAATCATGGAACACTACATCAAAAACTAATGATGTAATGTATGGTGATTAACATAATATCATGAAAAAATAAATATTAAAAAAAGAATAAAAAAGAAACAACAACAAAAAAAAACACATATTGATATACACAGGCTCATATAAGCATGAAGATACAGATGCGCCAATGTTTAACAAAGTGACCCAAGCCAGTATTATCATAGCCAATAAACTGATGAGTTACATCACTAATCACTGAAGTATCATTAAAACAGCTTTAATTCTATACTCTGCTCCATGAGAGTTTACAGGTAGAAACAGAAACATCACACAGATGTACATACATTAGGCTCTACTCGGAGAAGCTATGGACATTCCTTTTTAAACAGATTTCTGGTACTTGTGGTTTTATTTACTCAAAGATACAATATAGAAACACCTATAGCAAATGCAATATATTGTCCCAAAAGAAATAACATGTGCTATTAATAGTTATTAATGATAACCCAAAGCGGTATTACCTAGGTACTTAAATAAGTCACATTTTTTTCAAATAAAGGTGCTTATGAAAGAGAAAATATACAAAGAAAAAACAAGACCGATATTTATATACAGAAGTAACTTGCTGTAGGAGAAATTGTAAAAAATGGAAAATGTATGCAGTCCCCTAAGTTTTTCTCTGGCTCTGATCACTTAAGATTGCTGAAATGTTGGGGTGCCTGGGTGGCTCAGTCGTGAAGCGTCTGCCTTCGGCTCAGGTCATGATCCCAGGGTCCTGGAATCGAGCCCTGCATCGGGCTCCCTGCTCAGCGGGAAGCCTGCTTCTCCCTCTCCTGCTCCCCCTGCTTGTGTTCCTTCTCTCGTTGTCTCTGTCAAATAAATAAAATCTTAAAAAAAAAAAAATTACTGAAATGTTTATACGTCAAGTTTGAGACTACATTATAGATTTTGTAAATATTTCTGTGATACATTGTACATGAAGAAATAGACTTGAAAATATATAAGTTTTAGGGGTGCCTGGCTGGCTCAGTCAGTTAAGCGTCCAACTCTTGATTTCCACTTGGCTCGTAATCTCAGGGTCATGGAATTGATCCCCTTGTAGGGCTCTGAGCTCAGTGGGGAGTCTGCTTAAGATTCTCGCTCTCCCTATCCTCTGCTCTTCCCCTGTTCTCTGGCTCTCTTTCTAAAATAATAAATAAATATTAAAAAAATATATATATACATTTTAAAGGTGTAGTCTTTCTTTTAATTTTTTTTTAATTTTTAAAGATTTTTATTTATTTATTTGACAGAGAGAGAGATAGCGAGAGCAGGAACACAAGCAGGGGGAGTGGGAGAGGGAGAAGCAGGCTTTCCGCTGAGCATGGAGCCCAACGCAGGGCTTGAATTCACAACTCTGAGATCAAGACCTGAGCTGAGATCAAGAGTCAGTTGCTTAACTGACTGAGCCACCCAGGTGCCCCCCAACTTTGGTGTAAAGCAACACAAGTAATATCTCTTTAACTTAGCTTTCATACAGTAAAATAGGTTATTCAGATCTGTCCCTTTCTCTACCCACACATACCCTACCCCTTGACAATATAGAACACATGTGCATCATAAGTCACACCCTCCCTTTCTAAAATCAGAGAGCTATCCAATTAAAAAATATGTGTAACAGTCTATGAAATGTTCATAAATTCTTTTCAGTCAACTTCTACATTTTGTTAGAACACGCAAGTAGCTAGTTAGTACAAAGATAGTGGGGTTATGATTTTGTGCTGTTCTCTGTATTTCCTGAGTACCCACTCAATGCCATGCAGGGACATGTTTCATGGATGAAAACGAGGACCTTACTAATGACATTGCCTTTACCTTCAAGATCTTACAGCCCAAGTAAGGAAAGTAAATGAACACCCTGTCCAAGAAAGTATAAAACTGAATGTTGTGTAATGCATAACTGCCATTGGAGCTTTCAGAAATAATGAAGAAATTTACAGTTTGGACAAGGGACAGAGAGGGAAGAAGACTGTGTGAACAATGGTACACACAGCAGTTTGAATATAAGCTCAGTAGCAGGAGCAAGGCACAGGATAATGACTCAAGCACAGAGCTGTTAAAATCTGCTCTGTCAAAATAAGGGATCACCTGCTCCTCTTAGTTCATTCTGGTTTTACATCTAGTTTATAACTCGACGTGAAAATGTTTGGCTTTAAAATCTGTTTATCATTCTAAGTGAATGATCTATGGGAACCATTTTAAAATACAGATAAAATTGGGGAACCCTGGAGACTGCTGAGGTCTTGGGGACATGAGCACCTTTTAGAGTACTGGTGGAAATCTAATCAGACCTAATTTCTGGAAAGCATGTAGACAAAATGTGTCAAGATCCTTAAAAGTGTTCATATCCATTAACTCAATTGTACATTTGGAATATGTTCCTAAAAGCAAAAAAAAAGACGAATTACAAGAGTTTTAAGTACAAAGATGTTTAATGTAGCAATTCTTAAAATAGATGAGAATAATGATGGTAATTTAAAGTTTCCAATAGCTATTATGTGAATTATAATATAGCCATATGCTGAATATTATGATCATTATTCTATTTTACAAGTTGTACAGTGCATTTCCTTATCAATGAAATATATATTAATTTATATGTGTATATACATACACATACAGAAAAGTCCTGTATCAATAAAATTGAAATGCTCACAATTATTAACTCTGGGAAGTAGAATGAAAGTATTATCTTTCTTCCTTTTTTTATTTTTCTGTTTTTTCACTATTCCAAAGGAGGTCCATATGATTTGTGCACTTATATTTTCTAAAAGTAAGAACACCAGTTGAAATGCTATTTATAACATATTTTATAACATGAGAAAAATACTTTAATTTTAGGCAAAAAAAAATGGCAACTGCATTTAATGTGGTATTATTGACATTATTTCCCAATCCTTGCTTTTTTCAATGGTCTCTCTTCCTAGACTGCATGCTTCATGTTCTCCTATTTGCTTCCTACCTCTCTGCTCAGTCCTGTTTCCAGAGCTGGCCCGAGGTCCTCTGCCAATCCTTTAGATGCAGATATATCTTGAGGGTTTGCTTCGGTCCATACCCCTGACTGCCCCCACTTTTCTTTCTAGAGTTCAGCCCCTGCTAAGGTTATAGCTACCACCTATGTATTATTGATATTCTAAATTTTATCTTCGGCTAGATCTGCAAGATATTTCCACATAGACGTTCCACTTATCAATTCAGAGTTAGTCAGCATACCTCAGAAATCTTCCTTGTTGACTCCATTTCTTGGCCATGGCCCCAAAACGCATAAGCTGAGCTGGAAACCTGGAAGCCATCCCTGATATCCTTCTCTCTCACCCCTGCCCACTCTAATCAATCACCTGTTCTTATGATTTTACCTCCTAGATATTTCTGGAATCTGTCACCTCTTCTTCTTAAGTACAACTGTCTTGAATCAGCTCATATCATCACTTCCCCGAACCACGGCAACAGCCTCCTAACTGGCTTACGTGTCTTGAGCCTTGTTCCTTCTCAAATTCATTCTACAAGGATCGCCAGAAGATCATGCTGCAGCCATAAATCTGAGTAATTCACCCCCCTCCTTTAAATCCTTCCGTAGCCCCCTGTGACCCGTAGAATAAATTCCAAATTCCTTAATGTAATTTGCAGGATCTTTTCTATCATGGCTCTTGCCTTCTGAGAATTTCATCTCAACCTCAAACACAAAACTGCTTATATTTCCATCCACACATCACGCTCCCCTCATCATTATATAACCCTGTGCCTTAATGTGTTATCTTCCTTTCCATGTGCAAGTCCATTTGGCAGCTGATTCCTACTTACCTGTTAAGACTCACCTGAGGTTTCACCTTCTCCAGGAAGTGTTACTGCCTCATAAGACAATCAGGGCTGTGCTGGCGCTAGCCCGTATGAGCTGATGAGTAATGATTATTAAATTTTCAGAAATTTTGTGAGTCAGCCATTAATAAAAATTAATTTAGATAAAATTATGATTAAATTTGTGTCCATTTTCTCTCTCTCTCTTTTTAATTAGCCTGACAGGAGGCTTATCAATTTTATTGATCTTTTCAAGAAATCAGCATTTGGTTTTATTGATTTCTCCTATTGATTTCCTGTTTTCAGTTTCATTGATTTCGTTCTAATTCTTATTATTTCTTTTCTTCTGTTTCCTTTGGATTTACATGGCTCTTTTCTAGTTTTATAAAGTGGAAACTTAGGTTATTGATTTTAGATTTTTCTTTTTTTTTAAGATTTATTTATTTATTTGAGAGAGAGAGCACAAACAGCAGGGGAGCGGCAGGCAGAGGAAAAAGCAGGCTGCTCGCTAAGCAAGGAGCCTGACTGGGACTGGATCCCAGGGTCCTGGGATCATGACCTGAGCCAAAGGCAGATGCTTAACTGACTGAGCCACCCAGCATCCCTCTTTCCTCTTTCCTAATACATGCATTCAATGCTATAAATATCCTTCTGAGAATTATTTTCGCTGTGTCCTACACATTCTGATAGGTTGTGTTTTTGTTTAAAGTATTTTTAAATTTCTCCTGACATTTCTTCTTTGATCCTTGTGTTGTTTAGAAGTGTATTGTTTGATTCCCACATACTTCGGGGTTTTCCATTTTTATCTCTTCTCTTTTCCTTTTCATATCTTTTTGACTGCATTTGTTCCCTTATTGTGTGATCTACTTTGGTGGCCACCTCCCATCATAGAATGTGATCCATTTGAGGTTAGAGAGTGTTTTAATCATCTTTGTCTCCAATGTCCACCCCAATGTTTGACACACAGTTGGTGCTTTGTAATAATGGGTAAATGAATGAATGAACTATGTGAAAAGAATTCAAGTGCAAATTTGGAAGGTAATACACACAAAAAAGTAAATAATATTCATTTCTAGACTGTGAGATTATGCCCATTTGCTATTTAAAAATATTTTTATCATATTAAGGTCAAGAGCATAGTTCTCTTCAAAAAATTGTTACTTTTATTGTTTAAAAATAGCAAGAAAGGCTTATGTTGAAAACTAATCCATTTCTCTACTTCAAATCTTATTATGGTCCTGCTGCCCAGAGCCATCTACTTTCAATTCTTATAGCTGTTTCTTCTCATATTTACTTCTATTTTCCTCAATGCTATGCTTATTACACTGTTATACGGATGTTGTTTCTTGATTTATCTCTCAAAATTATTAGAAGATATAGCTATTTTTAAAACACCATAGGGTGTCCTTCACCCAGCCACTCTATCCATCCTACCCCCCTCCCACTGGGGAGGGTATGTGCTATGGTGAGCTCTGTGAATTGTGTAAGACTGATAAATCACAGACCTGTGCCTCTGAAACAAATAATACATTATATGTTAAAAAAAAAAAAAAAAGAAGATAGTAGGAAGGGAAAAATGAAGGGGGGTAGAAATCGGAGGGGGAGATGAACCATGAGAGACTATGGACTCTGAGAAACAAATTGAGGGTTCTAGAGGGGAGGGGGGTGGGGGAATGGGCTAGCCTGGTGATGGGTATTAAGGAGGGCACGTATTGAATGGAGCACTGGGTGTTATACACAAACAATGAATCATGGAACACTACATCAAAAACTAATGATGTAATGTATGGTGACTAACATAACATAATAAAATAAAATTAAAAAATAAAAACATCATAGGGTGTTTTAAAACACCATAGGGTGAGCCTGGGTGGCTCAGTCAGTTAAGTGTCTGACTTCGACTCAGCTCATGATCTCAGAGTCCTGGGATCCAGCCCTGTGTGGGGTTCAGTGGGAAGTCTGTGCTCAGTGGGAAGTTTGCTTCTCTCTCCCCCTCTGCCCCTCCCCTTGCTCGTGCTCTCTTTCTCTCGTTCTCTCAAATAAATAAAATCTTTAAAAATAAATAAGTAAATAAATAAATAAAACACCCAAACATATGCACGTGCCTCCTGCGCACACACACACACCAACCTCCTAATATTTAAATCATAGTCTTTGATTAAATCAGTATTCAGTGTCTGTAATATTCTAACTATGTAACTATTATCCACTGCTGAGCCAAGTAATACACTTTAACTTTATTTCCTTTTTTACATTAATTTCTGTTTTCCCTGGAGATGCCTTTTGTTTTATTTTATTCTACTCGTACCAGGAGTCAGTCTTGAAGATAAAAGCCACATACTTAAAAGATAAATAAAACTATAGAATGAGGATGCTTGTTGACAATGTATTGTCTATTGTTATAGTTCTTTTATGTGAAAAAATAATCCCTTCTACTCTTAAACACTGTTATTTTGGATTTTCTGCTATGTGCCATTGAACCTAAGCCTAAAATTCCAATTTGGAATTTTTCCCTAATCATATTATATTTCTCTCTCTCATTCTCTCCTTTAAGAACATGAGCTTCTGAGCTCAAAGAAACCTGTATGAAAATAACCACATAATTGCATTATCTTGGAAGACTGTTTTTCTTTCTTTCTTTTTTTTTTTTCAAGATTTCATTTATTTATTTAGGAGGGAGAAAGAGAGAGCATGAGTGGGGGCGAGGGGAGGAGAGGCAGAGGGAGAGGGAGAAACAGACTTCCCATTGAGCAGGGAGCCCCTGCAGGGTTTGAGCCTAGGATCCCAAGATCATGACCTGAGCTGAAGGCAGATGCTAACCAACTGAGCCACCCATGCGCCCCTGTTTTATTTCTCCAAGTCTCCACTTCTTCATCAATAAATTAAGGTGATAATACCTAGCTCAAAATTTTATTCAGAGGTTTCAAAGATAAAATGCATGAGGTGCTGATAGTTGTGGTTAGGTGGCATTGCAGCAGCTTAGTAGAAATAGGAAAATGGTCACAGGGCTAGCAATAATAATAGGGAAACTTCTTTCTTAGACTACATCGTTTACTATCATGCAATTCAGCCATCCTCCTTACCTCTTTACCTAGCTATACCCATAATGATTATTCCATATATATACTTTCACCTCATTTAATTTTCTCTCTTCTTGGTTTTTCTTTTTCTTTTTTTTTTTTTCCTTCCCCTTCTTTGTCAGTTTTGGAAGTCTCCCATACCATTTTATGTACCCAAGCCCATAATCCTTTCTTAAATCCTTTTCCTTAATTTCCTTGGTTCTAGGGATATCTCTCCATTCCCCAGAAACCTCTTCAATCAGAATATTCTTATATGCAAAATGTATTGAAGACTTGAAAATGTGACCTTTCTCAGCTTGACTCTGATCATGCATATCAAAAACAAAGTGAACAAAGTTAATATTTCTTTATTATTTGACATTAAGTTTTATTTTCAGACAGCAACCTTGTGTCTGCAAGTAATGAGCTCAAATGCTTTTAAGCAACTTGATTATAACCTATCAAGCAATTGTGTGAGAGTTGGCAAAGAAGAATTACATAAACATTCAAAAATATGAAAGTATATAGCTTTCTGTATATTAATATTATAATGGATGAGATGGTTTTTTGGACAAGTAAAGAACTGGGTTACTCCTATTTATCATGGGATATTTAAAATTTCAATCCCCCCCTTACTTTAAAGTCAAATATAATACATGGGACTTAAACAATGAATTTTGTTTTGTTCCTTTTCTTTTTTTTCCTTCCTATAACTGAAGCCTTCTAGAGAATGTTTATTTCACTCACAGCTGCCATTTTATAGATGGATTCATTTCTAGCTCATTATTTTATGCCTTACTATATGTTATAATTCCAGTGAATAGTATTGTATCTCATGTAGCCAAACCTAATCCTAAGTAATTGCAGAAAATAGAATGAAACCAAAATAGAAAATAAGAGAAAGCACTTGTCTTCCCATGGAGAGGAAAGTGCCTGAGATAGGGAATACCAGAATTCAGGACAAAATAGGTGCAAGTAGGGTAAAAAATGATATCCCATTGTTTATTAAACATCTTCTATATATCAGTTATTGAACTAGCTTATTTACAAATATTATCTTATATAAGTCCCCTCAAAATAAAACAAGATGTAAAAATATTGTTCTCATTTTGTAGGTGTCAATTTTGAGTCTCAGAATGTTTAAAGAGCCCCCAAGTCACCAAAACTGTGGGAGAGTTTTACTTTGAATCAAAATTTGTTTAGAAACCATTTTGAAGTATATATGAAACTATTCCATAAACAAAATTTTACTTGGAAAAAATACTACCACATGTCTACATCAACAATGATAAGAATAATGGAAATATTGAATAAAAAAAAGAATATAATCTGCAAAGCAACTATATAGCACTTTCAAAATAAACACTGACTTGGAGGATGGGGATAATTTCTATCTTGTTTTCCAAAGTAAAGAAGCACACTAGAAGAAAATCACATCTAGGACTTAAGAAATCATTCAAGATTCTTCTAATTCCCAGACCAATCTGTCCATAAGGCTTATATGTTCCTTCCCCAAAGAGCATTATTTCCATTTACAGATCACATTAATATCATTGCTGGAATTCAATAAAGGGTAAAAAAATCAGAAACAAAGCAACCATTAATTCACAGAAAAAAACCTGAAATACGCAGGATTTATCAAATTGGAAATATTTCAAGATTTGCCTTTATCTTAAGTCCTGACTTTGGTTGTTTCACTTCTCTGCACTTCAGAAAAATCACAACTTGATGCCAATTGTTTTTACCTTCTGGTAAAACTTAAGAGAAAAAAAAAAATATATATATATATATTTATATACTATAAATATAGCTAATAAAGAGGTTACACTGATTTGACCCAGAGTTCACAAATTCTTTTAGGCAACAGAGAAGATGAGAAAATCATGGAATTTAAGCTGAAGATTATATATTTTAATTTTTGGAATATCAATTCATTGCAAATGAAAATGGAAGTCCCATTTTCTCTAGCTCAACTAAAATGGTTTCCCACAAAGACTCTGTGACCATATTAACATCTTCTATCTTATGTAAATTAGCAGTTAATGAACATAAAAACCATTAGTCTTCACTTATGTTCTATAATTGAATCGATGCAATTGATTTTAAAGTTCAGAAGCACTCCACATTTCAGTAAAGCATATAGAGGCTTTTAAGACTCTAACTCAGCTCCATAAACAAACCCATCAGATTGATAAGAATTCCCAGAAGAAATGAAACACAGCATTAGTGTGCTCAGAATTCTACATTCATGATGAGATCCTGCTTTTTTCGTAACCTCGGTCCTGACCTATTGAGGAGAAAGGGTAAGTTATGTAAAACAGAATATAATAAAGTTTGCATGTTCAAATGACATAAAGTCTCTATTCTTCCATAAAATCACAATCATACATGCACACATAAAGACCAAGAAGTAATTGTGTAGGGACTGAAACATATTCAATAATTTACATAAAACAAGTTAAATTTTCATTTGAGCCTGAAAAGAAATGTTATGGGATCATGTTCAAGGGGACCCCGTAACTCTTTCTGAATGATGGTGCTTTCTGCTCCCCCACTGGGACTTTTGGGAGCTCTGCACTTACCTCACAGTAGTATGAGGTCTGTGGTCACATCCTATAAAGTCATCACTTTCTAAGGTCATCAGATATATGGAGAAAAGGCCAAGAAGTCTTTTTACTGAAGCCTTTAACCAGAAAGTCAACAGCAACACACCATCAATTTAGATAGAAAAAAAAAAAAAAAGGAATGACTTCAGTGTCTAATTTCTGAACAATGGTTTCCACTGAATTAAGCCTTGCTTTAATGTAAAGAGAGCATCGCTTAAGTGGATTTGTAGTTTTTTCTTTTAATAGATGCCATTGATTTTCCCAAGCAGGTACTATTTCTCTGAAGTTTAATTACTTATCAAGAAATAGCAGTTTACAATTTTACCTACTACCATCATCACTGGATTGGTTTTCTAGCTCACCTTTTTTTTTTTCCTTTTCCCCACCATGTGGCATTGAGGAGTCTAAAGTGAACAGTGAGTTAAATTTATGTAATTTGACCATCTGGTCATCTCAAAAAAAAAAAAAAAGAACCTCTAAATTCAAAAGGTATTAACTTCTGTATATTCTACAATGTTTGCAACAAAAACTGATGAAGGGGAGCATTAAAAAACTCAAGATATTTCTCTACGGAAAACAATCCATGCTAGCCCATCAATTAGAATTACATATATATTTAAATTTTTTGGCCTTTAACTGTGTTTATTCATTGCAAAGTTTCAGAAATACCAACATTTTAGTACTCATTTTGTACTAGTAAGAGTCTATACTTGAAACCACTAGCTATAGGTGCTTCTCCAAATTTCTAAAGGCCCATCTCCCCAAAAGCATAGGGGAGAAAACATACAGAGTTATGTCAAATATATGTACCCAGTAAAACAACAACAAAAACAACAACAGCAAAAAACTCAACAACAACAAAAAACATTTCTTCTGTCTGTCTATAAATTTCTGACAATGATGGGACATCCACACACACTCTGAACTCAAGTGTCTACAGACTGAGATTCCCTCAACTCTCCCAACTGTTCAGTCCCTGGTATTTGTTACAGCAATGCAAGCCTGCACTGTTTGGATTTAAACCACACATCGCTTCTCCCTTTCATTTCTGGCTAGCCGCCCAAAGCCACGCAGCAGGTGCTGTCTCCGGAATGTCACCATCTAGTAAAAGTATTGTAACATAACACAGAGACAATGGAGTTCTCTTTGGATGCACTTTGCTTTTCTCAAGAGATTGAGTTCCTAATAGGACAAAGTCTCAAGCCTCAAGGCAGAAACAGTATACATGTTTTATCATTCAAAAACAACAGGAACACCTGGGTGGCTCCATCGGTTAAGCGTCTGCCTTCAGCACAGGTCATGATCCCAGGATCCTGGGATTGAGTCCCGCATCAGTCTCCTTGCTCAGTGGGGAGCCTGCTTCCCCCTCTGCCTGCTGCTCTCCCTGCTTGTGCTTTCTCTCTCTCTCTCTCTCTCTAGTAAATACATAAAATCTTCAAAACAAACAAACAAACAAACAAAACCCCACAAAAAACCCACTCATATTAGTTTTGCTCGGGCAATGAACCGCAGTGCTGAGTGACAGAAGTTAAGAAAGCAAATGCCAGGCACTGCACTGCACAACGCTGAAGGGGAAAGTTCAGGCAAAGTTCTCCAAAAGGCAGTTTTTTGCATTCCTTTGGAGCTTCATAAAATGACACCTTAATTGCTCTTCTCAGTGGGTTATGTGGGAATGATATAAAGAAAAAAAATGGTTTCAAAGGAGTATGAGTGATTTAAGTGATTCAATTCAAGTGATTCAAGGGAGTAAGAAAGCAGATAAGTTAAATTACGTAAACTAAAGAAATCAGAACCAAGACAGTAAGAACCTGGAGATTAGATCCCACTGCTTTGGAATCCAAAGGCTTTAGGTTTAAGGACCAACCCCTGGGTATGTCAATGCATTCATGCTTTTATCATGCTTTCATTGGGACTATAATTTGAAAATAGAGAGTGAATTACCCAAGAAAAAATAATTAGTTGAACTACTTCTCTTAGAAAACATCTTCTAGCAAACTGTGTTATCTAGTACACTTACCAGACACAGATAATACAGACCTAAAATTCAAAGACAGAGATTTTATTTTCAGTTAAAAATTGGCCAGAATTGTTTTGACTTTCCTTAGTTGTCTTTGGGAGAAGATTCTTTTTGGGACTTGGTCAAGAGTATAGCTAGTGTTCCAATAATACCTGTATAAGAGATGTATTTTTAGGGCGCCTGGGTGGCTCAGTTGGTTAAGCGACTGCCTTTGGCTCAGGTCATGATCCTGGAGTCCCTGGATCGAGTCCCGCATCGGGCTCCCTGCTCGGCAGTGAGTCTGTTTCTCCCTCTGAACCTCCTCCCTCTCATGTGCTCTCTCTCATTCTCTCTCTCTCTCAAAAAAAAAGAGATGTATTTTTATATGGATTCAGAATATCTCAGGTCAGACCATGCCTCTCTCAAAGCACTACTATTTCATGCAATAAAAAATTTCAGAACATTGCCTATGGGAACTGGGTAGGTAATATTCCTAATGGAAAAATATCATCATTACTTCCTAAGCTTATATGAGTTACATTCCCAGAGTTATCCTTTCCTCTTTCAATGGGTAAACTAGAATTTCAGTAGAAATCGCAATATGCTTTTGTAATAGCCAGCCTTTTAAGCATCTGCCCTGCAGCTGTCTGTCATTTTATAATCCTCACATACAGCTAGCATTGGTGAGGAGACGACTGAGCACCTGCTATGCTTTAAGATTTTATATCCAATAGCTCATTGATCCTCTCAACCTGGTAAAGTAATTGATTTTCTATTTTTAGGTGAGGAAACTTAAGACCAGAGTAGTTAGTAACTATCCCTAGGTCACAACTGACAGGTGTAGAACCAGGATTGGAATCTCTATCTGACACAAAACCTTATAAGACACTTGTTTAGTAGAAAATATGTATGCTAGATGTGCCTGGATGGCTCAGTTTTAAACGTCTGACTCTTGATCTCAACTCAGGTCTTGATCTCAGGGTCATGAGTTTAAGCCCTGAGTTGGGCTACATGCTGGGCATGGAGCCTACTTAAATAAATAAATAAATAAATAAAAGTATGCTAATTTTCTCTCCTTACCATGCTAATTGTCATACAATAGTATCATCATTTAAACTCTTCTCTTACTTAGGGTTTTCTTTTCTTTTTTTTAATTGAACTAAATTAAGCTGAATAAAACTCAGTGTCAAATAAATCTCAGAAGGTTTGGGGATTGAATGGAAGTAGAAATCTTGCCAAGTTTAACAGCCCACTCTAAACCTTCTGGGCAGTAAGTTTACAGCACAGATTGAGTCTTTTAAGATTCAAGATTCCTTGTATTTGACAAGCTGTGATGTCCTATATAGAAGTAGAAAGTCATGTAAAAGAATTCTTTGGACGTCAAAGGGCTCATAAATAAAATCAGATCAGGTATTTTTGTACATATTACATGTAATCTGTGGTGTCATTCATTCAGTGCTTCCTTTCCTCAATCATTTTTCCCTGGGAATTTCATGACTTCAGTTGTCCATAAATATTCTCCTTAAAAATGCAGAATAGAGATGAACAAATTAAGGAGTAAAAATGGAATTGTAGTTTATAAAGAAATGGGAGACATTTATGAAGAGTTGGTAGGGTTATTTTTTATTATTATTGTACAAGGTATCTGGTAAACCCCAAACCCAAAACATCCTCCTTTTGTTCAGTATTTAAATTTGAATCGTAGCTTGATTTTAGCTACTTCTCTTCTTAAACTCTTTGGTTTGACAAACTGGGCTTTGTGTCCTATGACAACAGCTTTTCTCAAGAGATTTCTGGTACTTTCTGATTCTGGTTGGACTGGAAATACCACAAAAAACAACTTTCCTTATGGTATTTTGGCACCTCAACCAACAGGACCAGATGGTACACAGAAGTGCAGAGGAAGCATTGAATATGAATAATGATACATTTTTAAAAATCATCCAGTCTCCTCTAACTTTATTGCATTTCAGATGAAGGTTCATGCCAATTTACATTCTGATCTGAACATGTTCATCCATTTCCAATGGAAGCAAAGTAGATAGCAGGGTTATACGGTTTGGATTTAGAACAATTCCTATTCTTGATTTTGCCCCAAGAAACTCAATTCCCCACAATGCTTCTTTAGACAAAGAGGCAGAGCCCTAAAATGTGGTCTTCAGAAGAATGTGTAGGAAAGACGACTGAGGAAGTACTAAGTTTGACAATCAAGTTTGAACAAAATGAAAAGCAACATCATCATCCACCAAGGACAATGATGTGACAATAGGTGAGCATTTAGTTTGGTCACAAATGTGCCCACCAAATACTCCCTATATTTTACGGAAGGTGTGCTAAGTTCTCAAAAAAGAAATGCAACTCAGATCTTAAATGTGGTGTTTTTTTTTAAACACAAGTAGTTGAAATGTTGTGTTGGATGATATTTTTGTGTGTGCATATTCTTCGTTATTATTTTTTTATTATTCCTCATTATTTTTGCTTCAGGATATCGGCTCTGGGGTAATAAAAAAAAAAAAAGCTTAACAGGGACCTATTCTCACTAAACCATTACAGAAAATACTGGAGAATAATTTATCTTTCATCTCCTGTCCTGTTCAAACCATTGAAGGAAGTGCTAAAAAGAAATAAAGTAGCTAGTAGTTAGTGAACGAGACTTAAGATGCAATTAGACCAAAACAAAAATCAAATAGAGGAGTAAGAGCAGATATTCTAAACTATTTTTTTCCTAAAATATGCTGCTTGGAACATTAGACTCACTAGATGTTAATAGCTTTGAGACATGCTGGGATAAATAAAACCAAGCTGATCTTTGTTGGTTTCTTTTTACAGTGTGTATTGCAACTCTGCAAGAGAATGATAAACTGGGCCGATTTTCCAAATATTATATGTCCAGAGAATCTCTTTCCCCCCCCTGGGATCACCTTGCAAAACTAATGAGCCAAGTTTTAAGGATTGAAAGAATAACCAAGTTTTAAGGATAATCAACTTTCAAGGATTCTAGAGTCACCATCCTATTTCCACATAGTTATGTATTTAAAGAGAGCATATTTGTAAATCCCTAGCAAACAAATATTAGGAAAAATCCTTCACTTATTAAGTACTCAGTATTGCTTCAATGAGGCATTTTTAGAAGATCAAAATTCAGGATTAAGTCTGAGAGATGCAGTTAGAAGTCTGAGTGCAGGAGTAGTGTGGACATCAGAAATTCACCAATCCCATTTACAACAATAAAAGTAAAAAAGATAATCCCAAATGCCATTGCTACATTATTTTAGCTCATATGATCTTTGATGATAAATTTTGATATTTGATAATGGTCCTTCCCAAGTTATTTGACACCATTCATATGAACAAAAAACAGATTCCTGTCTTTTTTTTTTTTTTTTTAACTTTTTGGCATAATGAACAAAAAGTAAAGCATTCTTTAGTAAAATCTTGCAATAGAAATAGGGAGGGCGCCTGGGTGGCTCAGTTGGTTAAGCGACTGCCTTCGGCTCAGGTCATGGTCTCGGAGTCCCGGGATCGAGCCCCGCATCGGGCTCCCTGCTCAGCAGGGAGTCTGCTTCTCCCTCGGACCCTCCCCCATCTCGTGTGCTCTCTCTCTCTCATTCTCTCTCTCTCTCTCTCAAATAGATAAAATCTTTAAAAAAAAAAAAGAAATAGGGAATGACTAGGTTTCTTTGTAGTAATCTTCACTGTGACAAAAGAGAGTTTTAATTAACAGGCATTATCAAAAGTGAATGAATGCTTAAAGGGAAAGAAATTTTCATTTTAAAATTTTCCTTCTAACCTTGCATTGCAGGGAACTAACTTAAATAAATATTCCTAATGTTGCTCCAAGAAAATGCATCTGACTACCATTACAGCAACAACAAACAAAACAGAACAAAACATCAATTATTTAGAGAATCTTAATATCAAATAATAAGTCTGGTCCCACCCTCATTGCTATTTTGATATAAAAGTTGTTTTAATGTGACTATCTGGAAATACAATGTTTAATTGCTTCAGACTAACTCCGATGAAATGATTTGACCATTCTTGAACTCAAAACAAAGATTTAAAAGGGGAGAGCTCTTTGTTGGAATTTTATGGAAAATAGCACTTTTACTTTAAGCTTAATTTAGCTTAATACAGCAGTTATTTTGCATTAGCAACTTTTGAAAAGAAATAAATACTAAAAAACCCCCCAAACATTAGAATTCTATAGATTCTGTTTGAAGAATACAGTTCATGAGAAGCTCATGTATTTAGTGACCTTAAGAACAACCTCTTGACTTCTCTTCGATATGTCCAAGTTTACATATTAAACATGACAAAATTTTGGATTCTCATTCTCTTGAGAATAGGGAATATGGTTAAAAGCTTGAGATATCTAAAACAGGGCTCTCCATTTTAAAGCTATTAACATTTTAGGCCAGATATTATTTGTTGTTGGAGGATATCCTGTTTAGCAACATCCTTGGCCTCTCCCCACTAGACATCAGTAACACTCTCTCCCACCAATTGTGACAACAAAAACGTCTCTAGACATTACCAAGTGTCCCTTGGAAGGAAAAATTGCCCAAGATTGAGAACCACTGGTTTAATATGTTTATATTGCCCCAGACATGAATTTATAGAGAATTCATTTAAGGAGGTCTAGAAACAATTCATATGTGCTTTCTGACCTCTTGGAATTTACAGAAAAGAAGACCCTTGGAACACATTTGTTAAGGTATTGACTTCTATCTAAATTGAATTTCATTATTAGATTGTTTTCAAGACTTTGTAGTCCCTGTTTTATAAGTTCATCACTGTACAGGAGGATTTTTCTGTAACAACATTCCTGCACTTTATAATGATTTGTAAGAAAATAGAAATTGTTTCATTTCTGAATAACAATGCAATCTAATGGACAACCTCTGTCCTCTGAGTCTTTGAAAAATTTATGTTTTATTTCTACAGATTTTAAAGTTATAAATAGATTAAAGTCAACATTTAGTAGTCAACTTTGATCATGTCCGGGTCAAAGCCCATGTTTTGTCATTAGACCTTTCAGTTCCATTTTGGTCAAGACCTAGCTAACCTATAGCTTCATCTCCTTCAATGCCTTGTCTTACAAATCACACCATAAATGTTGCAGTGCAGTTCACATCATGCCCTATTCTTCCTCCTACCTTGGTGCTTTTGTTCCTGCCATTATCTCTTTTAGAACCAATCTTTTTATCCTCTTTCCATTCCCTGGCTAAATTCTCAACATACATATAAAAACATACTATCTTTTTTTTTTTTAAAGATTTAATTTATTTATTTGAGAGAGAGAGTGAGAGAGAGCATGAGAGGAGAGAGGGTCAGAGGGAAAAGCAGACTCCCCGCTGAGCAGGAAGCCAGATGTGGGACTCGATCCCGGGACTCCAGGATCATGACCTGAGCCGAGGGCAGTCGCTTAGCCAACTGAGCCACCCAGGCGCCCGAAAACATATTATCTTAAGCAAACAACACAAATGCAAGTAGTAAAATATTTCCTTCAATTACGTAAAACTCAAGTGGCATACTTTCTCAATCCATTTTTCAGCCTTTCTTCTTTGATGGTTTCCAACGTGAAATTACATGCTGCTGATTCCTAGAAAATTATTTAGTTTTCAGGGGAAAAAATTGACAGGTAATTTCATAATTTTATTGAAACAACAACAAACAAACATACAAGGTAAACCACTGGCATAACTTGACATCACTAAGACATTCTATAGATATTTAGAACTGGTAGATGAGAGATAATTTCTAATTTCTCTGTGCTTACTTAACCTAAATCTGGAATATAATGGTAAAATACACATAGATGGTAGCTGTGATCATTTAAATCATTTGCTGTTTTTGTTTTCTTTGCCTAATTCATGTATTTAGATGTTTTCATAAACAAAATGATTACCCTGTAGCAGTTGGGTGACTAACCCACCCATGGTTGTGTTTTGAAACAGGGCGGGTGGTGTACAAAGGTTTATGAGCTGTTTCTAAGAGGTGAACAGAGCTACGTGACTATTTTTCCATCTGTTCTTTTGTGCTTTACACAGATTCCACACAGATAAAGAGGAGCTGCTATATCTGACACAACTCCCCAAGCTGCATTATAAACAGCAGGGAAGGCCACCTGCTACTCTCTAACTTACATTACATCAAAGCAGCCTGGATCGCTCACCCTGATTGGCTGACAGCAAGTCCCAATGGCAAATGCCTGCCCAATTCCACACAAAGAAATTAGCAGGCTCCCAAGCACTGAAGTATCACCCAAGGGCTTGTGAATTTGGGGTGTGAAGGGAAGGTAATTACCTAGTTTTTGTCTATTTACATTTTAGAGTTCCATATTTTTTCTCAACTACTCTTGGTAATTTATTTTATGTTATTTTTAGACACTGCATCCCCTCTTCCTTTTATTTTTTTATTTTTTTTAAAGATTTTATTTATTATTTGACAGAGAATGAGAGAGAGCACATGAGAGGGGGGAGGGTCAGAGGGAGAAGCAGACTCCCTGCCGAGCAGGGAGCCCGATGCGGGACTCGATCCCGGGACTCCAGGATCATGACCTGAGCCGAAGGCAGTCGCTTAACCAACTGAGCCACCCAGGGGCCCCTTTTCCTTTTATATCAAGATATAATAGAGTGCTACAGGATACTTTCAAAGCTGAGGGAGGAAGAAAAGATGAGCAATGTTTTAAGATGAGTGCTACCACTATACATTTCTCTTTTCTTTTCCTGAGCTCATTTTTCTTGAGGGCACGGGCGAGGAAATTTCCTGTCTTTGTTTTGTTTTGTTTTCACATTCTTTTATTTTGGTTAGCAACAGTGATCCTATTTGTGAAGAACTGGAATGACACACTTGAAAATTGAACTTATTAATGATATCTGGACCTAGGAGTTTTTAGAAAAGGGAGACCAATGCCAATGGTGCAGAAATAACTGCTGTCTGCACAATCCTACCAGCCTGGTCCTCATCAAGTCAGTGGATGGCCCCACCACAAGCTTGAAAAGTATCTTAAGAGTATCTTCCTTTCAGCAGCTCTGAATTATTTCATCTTCCACCATGACAAGTTGATCAATTATAGCAACAACTCCAGAGAAGATTTGAGGTGACTTGTGGAGCACCATGATGTGACATCAATCTGGAATAATTTTAAAACATACAAGCTATGTGAATGCATGCATGACTTCTGTTTCCTCAGTTACAAGTTTACAAAACCCATTTAAGGCTAAGATGGCATATGCCAAATATAATTTGGTATTTATAGTCATTCTTACTGTGGTTTATCTCTTTTCGAAGTTTATACCCAAATTTATACCCAAATTTCCTAGTGATGAATTTCAAGCACTAGATTTAATTTTCAGTTCCAGGCCAGGTCCACTAAGTGGAGCAGAAGCCCCTCTGTACCCTGAGCGCCTGGCGCATGACTTGCAGAATATAAGAAATATTTAGTGAATACACAAATTAACGGTCAAGGAATGTATCCAGGGGGTAAGCCTCTATAAGAGCATGCTTTGGTGTTATAATTGCGTACCTGTAGTATTCCATCAAAATCTAAACATTTAAGACTGCCACCTGAGCGTTGGAGTCCTAACAGAGACATGTCAGCGTGCAGATGTTTCTGCCAAGTTCACGTCGTCCAGACCCCTTGAAGGAAATACAGCTTTGTCTATGTCACAGACGGTCCTCTGAATTCCTAAGCTGTCTCAGAACTGGTAGTGCTTCGCTGCAGCTGTATTTCAGCCCAGAGACACTTTGGCAGAACTGTGGTGGCAGCTGTGAAGGCAGGAGTGTTGGAGGTCCACTGACAGCGGGGTGTGGGGGACACTTGCATCATACCTGTCCTGCTGCCCAGTTCGCACTTGATCCTTGCAGAGATGTAGGTATTCATCAGTAGCCAGAGATCAAATGAGTCTGCGTTTCAAGGAGAGGAAGCAACAGCAAGAGTAACAAAAGAGACTCCAACCCAGTAAAGGCAATAAGAAAATTTCAGTTATGTAAGAGAATAATTCAACAGACTAAAAGGCTAGCTCATTAGTGGACTTAGGAGTGGTCTGTCTGGCAGCCTCTGGGACGGTTGTGGAACAGGAGCTAGGAATTGAAAGAGAAAGTCGACGGAGAGTTTAATAATTCTTGAAAGACTTCACTCTGGATTTTTTGAAGAGCTTACAAAGGTGGCCCAGGGGAGGGAAGGAGTGGGATGTTCCTGGAAATGGTTTCACCTACAGCCTGTTGCAAAGGGTCAGAGAGGAAAGGGGCACATGAACAAGCCTTGGAATTTCAAACCTATTTGGGCATGAGGACACTGAATTTAAGAGAGATGATAGAGAGACAGAGACAGAGACCGACCAACAGACAGGACAAACTGAGGGTGTCAAGTGCACTGATTTTTGTCCTGTACATAAATCCAAAGTCAGAAAAAACTATACTACTGTATTTTTAAGTGTCAAAACTCTTTGAATGTTTGTTTGTTTGTTTGTTTGTTTTTAGCAATCCATTCTGAACATTCCAAAAAATCCATTGAAACTTGCCAAATTTTTTTTTTGTTTGCTTTAATTAGAGGGTGTCCAGGGAGAAGAAATTCTCACAGCCTGCTTTCAGAGTCCCTCTCTCAACACAAATCAGATATTTGAATGTTTAACCCCGTGCTAAGCTGTGGATTTAAGGTCATGCTTTCCTCTAGCAAGAATGTGTCCAGTTCCTGGACTAATTTCGTCCTTGGCAGTGGTCCCCTGCACCCCATGGAGAAGCTGTGGTATTTGGAATGTTTGTTTACGTGATGGCCTCCTGCACCTGGGACAGCTCAGGAGGAGCTCAAAAAGGAACAATGAGCAAGTGACCAACAGGAACTGAGCCAGGGTCAAGGAGCCATCATCCCCAGAAGCAGGGCTTATCTGCAAACACCCTGCAAACCCTTGCCACCTGAAAATGTCCCTCTGTCCTCTTTGAAGAAGGAAATGCTCTCACAACCTATTAGTCACAGAAATGTTCCCTGGGAATTAGTGTGTTTAATACATCAATTGGTAATTAATTGAAAAAAAAGGAAACACCCTCTGATCCTCTGATATTACTTCCCAGGAAATGATCCCACTGGTATGCTCATGCACATGCTCAAAAGAATATGTTCAGGATGCTTATTGCATCGTTCGCAATAGCAAAAGGCTGGAAAGCAAAAAATGACCATCGGCAGGAGGCTTAATTAAAATATAGCACCTCAGTAGAGTGGAGTATTATGAAGCCATTAAAACAGGCAGACAGATGTGCCACAGCTGCTGCTAATAGAATAATCTTGAAGATTGTTAGCTTTTTAAGAAAAGTATGCATAATATGTAAGGCTATACATATATATGTCTATGGAAATTTTCTGGAAGCACCCAACACAAATTAACTATTGTGACCTCTCAGAAGAGGATGACATTAGAATGGGAATCTACTTTTTTTTTTTAAATTTCATACACTTGTATAGTTTTTTAAGTTTTTATTTATTTATTTGAGAAAGAGACAGAGTGGGCAGGAGAGAGGGAGAGAGAATATGAAGCAGACTCTGTGCTGAGTGCAGAGGCTGATGTGGAGCTTGATCCCATGCCCCTGAGATCATGACCTGAGCTGAAACCAAGAGTCTGATGCTTAACGGCCTGAGCCACCCAGGTGCCCTCATATCCTTTTATAGTTTAACTTTTTTTTTACCATGCACATATACTGAGAAAAAAAAAAAGTAAAAATGTGGTAGTAAGGCCTTGTGAGTAGAGAGAATGGCTGAGACTGCAGCATGGGACAATAGCAAGATCAGGTCGTGGGTCCTTCCATGTACCCTCCAGTGTGTGCGCACCTCGGTAATTTACTAAGACTCTCTGAGCTTATGTTTCCTCACCTGCAGTGTGCATATGATGAAAAATACCTATTTCTTTTAGACCCTGGAGGTAAGTCAAACTACTACTTATTGAAAATGAGTATTAGTGTGAGATATCACACTATTTCACTCTCATATAATTTTTTAGTAGAGCTACAAAGACAGATTCTCTAAGCTTAGTTTCTTCCTTTCTGAAACTAGGATCTTAATGGAATCTAGCTCATAGTGTTTTCATAGGAATTATATAGAATAAAGCATATAAAACATCTTGTAGTTTCTGACACATCAAATTGCTAAATAAATATTAATGATCATTATTATCATCAGGAACAGAGTACCTACTATTGTGGATTAGAGTTTAGGCAAACCACACATGTCTTAATTTGGGTTGTTCCAAAAACAAACCCTAAGTAATGAAGCGGTATAAATTGGAGGAGGGAGAGATGCAGGTCAACTGTGCCTTTGTGAGTAAGTTACCACTGTGGGTGCCTGGGTGTCATTGTACTTGAACATGCTTGGAGAGGCCATGTGGAACAGACCTGGTAGGAGGCTGAAAGGGCTGGGTAGTTCATCCACCAAATTTCATTCCCCATTAGTGGAGATGTCCTCTAGGTGCAAACTACTCTGACCTTCTGGGTTATATCTGTGCACAGATCCGTCAGGGCTGGAGAAAGTCATTTGGCAGAAAAAAGAATAGCCAGCCTAGAATTGGGAATCTGTCAACATGCTGGAACTATCCACAGAGGCAAGTGAACTGAGGTGGGTTCAGAAGATGTGGCTGTGAGACATCAACAATGTCTGCTCCACAGTGTGTACCCTGCCCCAGAGAGAACTGTGTTCTGCTAGCTTGGTAGGAGTTCTAGAGTCCCAGCATTCTCTTTCAAGTCCTCCTTGTGCTATCTCTAATACAGATAGAGTGCTTTTTTTGCATATTAAAAAATAATTATCTTCTTCTATGTATCCTTCTTCCATTAAAGTTGGAATTCATTAAGAGCAGAGACCTGTGACACTTGCCCCTTTGTGGTGTCAAAAGAGCTAGCACAATGATTGAATGTAAGAATGAATGAACGAGCAAATGAATGAATGCATTTATGCCTATAGTTGCTTATTTGCTAGGTTTTGGGAAGAGGATTTAAATCTGGGTCTTTCTACTACAAGCTACTCACTAATACACAAATTTCACATATTGAATTGTCTTTTCTTCCCATCGGTCCAGCATCAACCTGTCTTTGTTTCACATTTTTCTCTTTCCATTTTCTGTCCTCTCACCCCAACAAAGAACATTGGTATAATTTCTGCAATCATTTAAATGTTGCCATTGATCGTATTGTAAATATAGTATATTATCTCAAACTGAGTTTTCAAAGAAGCAGAACAGTAGGGAAGGGGTTTCTGTGTAATCCCAGGTAGCAAGAGTGAGAGGCATGATACAAAGGGACAAATACAAAGAGGAGTGTCCGGTCAGCTTGCACTGAGAATGACTGGTTCCACTCCCCAGGAGATGGTCCTCTGGAAAACTATACTCACTCTATTTCAGTATCATCTGGCTATGGGGAAAAGAGGTTAAAATTTTATGGGCTTTCATCCCCACTGATCAAAGGTTCATAACACAAGGATCTTCTATGCCTGTCCCACACCCTTCTGGATTGCACATGCCAGACATGGAGTAGAGTCCGATAGTGTCCATATCTCAGCATCAAGAGGAAAATTCAGAGGAGGGAGGTGAGAAGTGCCCATGTGGGCATGAAGCACAGTGCTGTCGGGTGGTGCCTGTGTGGAAACTGATCCGTGGCCACGCAGAACTGGCTGCCACGGTGATGACTAGAACATGGCACAGGTGAGACTGAGAAGATCTGGACTGGTGTTTAGCAGGTGTCTGAAGGGGTCCTTTCCACATTTCACTCTAGCCATTCATGCTGGTCAGTGTATATAGCCCTCCCATCATAAAGCATGACCTCCATTTTTTGTGAATAAGGGATGTCCTCACTTCTTTTCTAAGGGGTGACCTACATGTCTAATCTACCACCATATCTTCTTCAAGGCAGTAGCAAAGAACAATCTCTAAAAAAACTTAATGAAGAGAGGTAACAATCCAAAAATCTCCACTTCTGAAGCTGGTCCACAGGCATTAACTAGTGGGTTTTATTTCTTCTTTCTCTGCCACCATTCTAGATTTATCTCACCCTCAGCCAGCGCTTTGTCTTGTCTGAGTTGCTTACCTGACAGTGTAACCCAGTGACTCATCCCTAAGGGTTATGATTCCTTCAATGCTTTGCCTTTGTCACGTGATGGTTGCTACATTTGCCCCTTTATCCTTATCATTGGGCACAGAAACACCCAGAGATACCACCGGGATGGTTTGGAGGACGTGCCCATTGTACGACAGTAACTATAGCCCCTTATGGTAATCAGAACTGACTGTCACTGAGAGCCAAATTACAGTGTTTTTTGCCTGATGAGAGGCCACTGGCATGAGGATCCCAGGTAGCCATGCTGGAGTCCCAGCTTCAGCTCAGTTGAAGCTTTCTCATGTTTCCTGGCTGAAGCAGGAGCCTACTAGAAATGAGAACCCCCATCCCAGATAAGCTGCATGGGAAACACAGATTTCACAGGTAGGTCTTGGAGAGGGTAGTAAGAATGACCAGTCTAGTTCCATGGCAGCATCTCTTATTTTCACTTCAGCCTGCGGAGAAGAGCCACCACGGAGCTTCACAAAGATCCACCTCACCAGTACATTACTTACTGCCTTGCGTATGGTGGGGTATCCTCTGTAGAGTACAAGTGAGTAGAATGTTCTCAAGTCTTAAATGGCAAATCCATTCTAACCTTACTGCCCTTCTCAGCTTCTGACTACGTTCTCGGTCTTATACCAAGAATGTTCCTGTCTGTCCATCTCATTCTGGGGCGCAGCCATCATCCGGTCCAAGCTTTGAGTAGCTACTCCCACAGACTGTTAGTTATTTTTGTCAGTATATTGAATCTCCAGCCATGAATGAGTTTCTCTATGACAATGTGTTGTCCCCTATCCAGGCGTATTTTCTGCTCCCTACTCCAGGGTTTTCAAGATCCACTCCTCTACCTATTTTGATTCTGTCTGGCACATATTAGCCAGCACCTACAATTTCTTTCGCATACGTGTAATTTCCTTCTGGAGCAGAAAATATATTATCCTCCCTCTGCTGTGTTAAGACCTAACACTGGTTAGCGGACTGATGTCAAAGAGGGACAGAATAACAAGGGTAGGTCTTGAGATGGACAAGCTTAATCCTGCAAGTCAACTGCTTCAAGGGAAGCCTCAAAGTAAGGGCAGGCTGCTCTCCTCTTTCAAGGAAAAGCCCAGAGGATTTAGGAGCATGCAGGTTTCAAAATTTTCCATATCAACCACTCCTCTGATTCCTGACTTTGGCACAGAACAGCTGTCAAGTATGGACATTGTTTCTTTTGCAACTCTGCCTCATTTAAAATTATATCCAGATCTTGATTTTTTAACATAGTGTACCTAGCAACTGCAGGAGATAAAAATGCCCTTAAAAACTGCCACAGAGGAATATTGGCTTTCACAGAAGAGCCTGAGCTGACAACTGACTGCTCTGAACCTATGATTATTACTAATGCAGTTAATAGAGACCAACTCACTCTAGGATGCTTACCATTATTATTGTCCTCCTGTATTCCAAGTACCACTGCCGCCACTTACCCAGTGTCTCACCTTCCTCCTGAACCTTATCCTAACTCACCATAGATAAAAACCTGAATAACTGTCATGCATGTTGGGGATTACAGATACCCTATTCCTCCCAACAGTGAAGTGCTTACTGTCGTGAGTAATCCAGCTCCCAAATCTGATGCTGAAGGGGGGCACCTGGGTGGCTCAGTCGTTAAGAGTCTGCCTTCGGCTCAGGTCATGATCCCAGGGTCCTGGGATCGAGCCCCGCATTGGGCTCCCTGCTCAGCGGGGAGTCTGCTTCTCCCTCTCCCACTCCCCCTGCTTGTGTTCCCTCTCTCGCTGTGTCTCTCTCTGTCAAATAAATAAATAAAAATCTTTAAAAAAAAATCTGATGCTGAAGGTTTATCTTCTGGATTCACTTCTGTGTGCTTTTTGTAGCCTATGTTCACTAAAAGAGAAGCCTAAGGCAACAGTCTTCTGTGCTTACTTTATCCTTTTGTGAAAACCCAGGGAATGGAAGTAAGAAGCAAGATAGTCAAGTGGGGAAGGAGGGATAGTCAGTATCAGGTAGCTGCTGGTACATGCAAGTAATTGCTTAATCCCATGGGACAGTCCTCTAAGAAGCCATATACACAGCATGTCAGGACAATCAGCCCTAGAGAGAAAAGGAAGGATTTAACCATCAGCTCCCAACTTCCACTGGACAAAAGTTCACCCTAAGGAATATTAATCCCCCACACTTGCAGGCTGCATATGTATGAGCATTTAATTGGCCTCTCGTGGTGTCCAAAGCCTTGTGGGGTCCAGTTAGGTGACAAACTGATCTGGGTGTGCCCAGGATTCAGGGCTTTCCCAGAATGAGAGAACTTGAAGAAATGTCCAAAGAAAGAAAGTCCAGGGCAAACCAGGACAAGTTGGTCACCCTATCTAGGTGTGAGAGGAGAGGTATTTGAATAGAGACATCATCAGGTTGTGTTTGTGGGTAGTTAATCAGAGATCTGGTCATCTCCGTGGCAGCTAGAGCAAAGACTGTGGGGCTAAGAAGCTATAAAGTGACACATAAGAGATGTCTGAAATGGTATTTTAATTTCTCTCAGAAAATTGATTCAACCATTAAATAAAATAGTCTTATTTTAATACATCTGTCTTGTTTTATTAAAATCTACCTTTCTTGTTTTATTCCTTCTAGGACAATCCAGATTCTTAATCTATAATATAATTTCTTTATGCCTTTCTTTAATCGACATGAACCTTTCTCATCTTTTTGCCTAATTTATGGTAAATCAAACTATGATAGAAACATTTAAAGCTTATTTTCCATGGCTGTCGAAGGATAATATGATTGTCAGTTGTGTCATCTTGATTAAACATTGCAAATAACTTTTTTTTGAGTAAAAAGAGAAAAAAGTAAAAAGCCTTGGCAAATGCAGCCAGCAAAACTTAAGGAAGCCGTGCCAGAGCAGCATCCCTAGAAGAGTGAATGGCACCCTGATCTCTTCCTTCCAGAGCTGCAGTTCAAATTACAGTAAGTTTTATATGCTTGTAAATGAAATCATTTGAGGGTCTCCTGGCACAGATCATATAAGATTTGCCACATTTGGCACAACTTTTACTCCGTTCTGGAAATACCTTACAAATGAGCTAGGTTATCTTCCCAGGACAGGAAGTTAGCTGTCCTAAAATTTATAGAAGTGAGGAAGTACTTGGGAATTGGCAACCAAGACTGATTTCCCTTGGGGTGTGGAAGTGAACACCAGATCTCAATTAGCCTTATGGGTTTTTTTTCTTCCTTTTGTTTAATTTGCTTACTTAGGTGAGTAAGCATAATGCGGTATGGCAGAATGTTGCTGTTATTTCACTTGTCTACTTTTTTAAACTCATCGCCCATGCTGTACTCAAAATCATGATTAACTTTGTGTATATTTTTTAAAAGTAAGATAATAGGTAATTTAAAAAATCTATATTGTTTCCTCTAACTCCAAGGGTTCTTTCTAATATCAACATCAAAATCTTTGTAACAATGACAGCAGACATTTCTTCAAGGATGGAAGCAGCTTGGTGCTATATAAAGAACACAAGACTAGGTGTATGTTGTGGAATGGCTTGTGTCTCTGAAAAGATACATTGAAATTCTAACCCCTGGTACCTTTGAATGTGACCTTATTGGAAATAACCTTTGCAGATGTAATCCAATTAAGATGAGATGATTCTGGATTAGGGTGGGCCCTTAATCCAATGACATTATGTCCTTCTAAGAATATCATGTGAAGGGGCGCCTGGGTGGCTCAGTCGTTAAGCGTCCGCCTTCGGCTCAGGTCATGATCCCAGGGTCCGGGGATCGAGCCCCGCTTCGGGCTCCCTGCTCCGCGGGAAGCCTGCTCCTCCCTCTCACACTCCCCCTGCTTGTGTTCCCTCTCTCGCTGTCTCTCTCTCTCTGTCAAATAAATAAATAAAATCTTTAAAAAAAAAAAAAAAGAATGTCATGTGAAGGTGCACTTGGGTGACTCAGTCAGTTAAACTTCTGAGTCTTGATCTCAGTTCAGGTCTTAATCTTGGGGTTGTAAATTCAAGCCCTGCATTGAGCTCCACTCTGGGCATGGAGCCTACTTAAAACATAAAAATAAAAAAAAAAAATTAAAAAAAAGAATGTCATGTGAGAGACAGGGAGAGTAATGGGGATCACAGAAGCAGAAATTGAAATAATGCATCTGCAAGACAAGGAATGCCAAAGATTGACGGTCACCTTCAGAAACTGGGAGAGAGGCATGGAAAAAATTCTAAGAACTTCTAGAAGGAAACAACCCTGCTGACTCCCTGATCTTGGACATCTAACTGCTAGAAATGTGAGAGAATACATTTCTGCTTTTTTAAGCCACTCTGTTTGTGGTATTTTTTTATGGAAGCCCTAGGAAGTGAACAGTATAAAACCCTAACCACTACTGAGATATCTGCTATTGAGTAGCGTCAGGACCTTGGGAAAGTCCTGTCATTTTCTGGAGCCATCCTGCACTCACCTCAGAAGTGACAGAAATGCTTCAAATAAATAATCAGCAACATCCCTTCCTGTTCTCAGTGTCCTGGAGTCTTCAATTTCAACAAAAAGAAAATAAAATCTGTCCCTAGCTCAACGTTTCTGTTGGAAAAACTGAAACATTGGAGTACCAATGAACATCGGTGCAGGCTGTTCTCAAACAGATCTGTTAGGATATAAATCCCACCGGAATGTGAGATTTTGTATTTTATCCATTGTTCCCCTGATGCCTAGAACATTGCCCAGTATATGCGAGGCACTGAAGCATTTGTTTATTTTTGAATGAACGAATGTATCCATGTATAGATACATCTGTGTACAAACAGTTCTCTTTGTTGTAACTATTGATTCCTTGACTCTTCCCCAAGTTTGACTGTCATAGTAGTTGCAAAAATTCATAGGCATCCAGTTAAAGAGAAGGGTTATTGAAGATAAAAATAGAAAGAAATGCCTGGGAATTTCTTCTCTTATCTCAAATAATTCTGCTTTAGTAACCACATTTTTGCCAAGCTTTGGAGGCCAACACATTCTTAATTTATTCTGAACTACCAGACTAAGTGCTTCAGAAGCATTTCCACTGAACAATGATGACGAAGGAACAAAATTCGTTTGAAAACATTTACCCTTCCTTGTGAGAAAACCATTAGTTTTGAAGTAGGGACCCACAATTCCATAATAATTATCCACTCAAAGCTTGAAACATACCTAAGCAAAATGCAGGGAGAGCACTGTGAGTCTAAGCATAAATTAAGTTGGAAACTGTGTGTTCTGGTTTCAAAACAGAAGCTCACCAAGTAGGGCCTGCATTCTGTGGCCCACAGACTTTAGGAGAGAAATCTGTCAGCCAATGGGCTTCTTTTGTGTGTGGACACAGACAGACAGACAGGAAGCACAGTCCTTTGGTGCTAACTGTTACATGCTGGGAAAACCACAGTTGTTCTTTTGTCATACACAGAAGAAAGGGGTATACGCTAGGCTATCTCTAAGGTATCAGTAAAGTTTTAGTATCAGACTCCAGTGGGAATCCTGCATTCCAGAAACTACATTAGACTCTAGCACAGTTTTTACAGAAACAAAACTTTCCCTATGCTTTATTATACTTGCAGAAATGGTTCTCTCCCCAGAACACATGCTTTGGGATTGTAGGCTATGGTGCCCCTCATAAGTGGGTAATTCACATGCTAGCCCTCCGGAGGCATACTCCAGACAGACCCGGCCCTCCCCTGTCACCCTGCCCGTTTTCCAGACCATTTTCTTCTCTGTGAGTAATAGTGCTACCATGAGTTCTGAGTATTTCTCCCAATGCAGATAAACAAGCTGGCATAATGTTTTCAGGACAGAAATGCTGATGCGCTGCCTTGATTTCCCAAGTCCAGTGTTATGAGAAAGTCACTTCTGCTCTTGAGCTTTCAAATAATTGACAGATCTTTATACTGAGGAGGCACATCTGCTTAGCTAAAATATTCCACAATTGTGGTCTCGCCGTACCAACAGAGGTCTGAAGCTATTATAATAGGACTCCTGTTAACAACAAAACTGGGTGCCATCCATTGTTGGTGACATCTGAAGGTGACATCTGCAATCTCTATCCCTCACTGGGTGCCCACAGGGAAACACCTCAGCATCAGCGACCTGTGAAAAGTCACGCAATGCCAGATCTCAATCTGCATTCCAACTGCTCGTTGGAGGTTTCACTTTATCAAATGGTACCAGACAATTCTGAGGAAAAAGCCAATAACGTTTCCCAAAGAAAGGCAGTAATACAGACTTGCCTTGCCAAGAAATCCATCATGGGCCTCTCCAAGTTAACTTTCATATTTAAATATTTTGACTTTTGGAAAATAACCACCAGTCTCCTAGCCAAGGTCTCTGAAAAGCCCTGGGAAACCAGAGTGCTGTACAAAAACAAGAAAGTGAAAGAAAATAAGGCAGAAGAGGTAAAAGACTCAATCTTACCTTGTTCAATATTAAATTACTTTCAAAACGGTGGTTTTAGAAGACAAATGAGGGGAAGGGCTAGAGGAACCCAAATGTGGCATGCCTTTCTGGTATTAGTTGAAGTCCTGTGTGTGTGTGTGTGTGTGTGTGTATCTGTATGTTTCTGTGTATAAATGTAGCCCAGTAATCTTTCACCTAAAATAAATAAATGAATGTTTACATATTTTTTAATCATCAGAATAACCCGGAGAGCTTAGTTTAATAGTCCCACTTTATAGATGAATAAACTGAGAATTGGAAAAACAAGACCACATGACAGATACCAAAGAAAAGAATTAACACTTAAACCCCTAGTGGTCTGAGTCCACTTTATCCCTCTACCCACAACATCTCTAAAACACCCAAATGAGTTATATTGTCAATTATCTGAAAAGAAGTTTGGCCAACAGTGACTCAGTTAAGGTCTGTGTCTCTCCTTCCTAGCAATCAATATTACAATAAGAGAAAATAAAATACTTACGATATGCTCTTGACGAGAGGATGCCTTTGGATCATAGAGATGAAATAAAAACTAGCTTCCTCTTCTAAGATAGTCTTAAACAATATATGTATTAAGTATATTATACAAAATAGTAGCCTATGCTTTCCAGGTCATTCTTGAAGACACAAAATAATTATTTAGTGACTATATATCAGTCCTTTGTAATCTGATTGAAAGCAGATCACTTGGGGGATTTTTATAAAATACAAGTACTTATTTGCTTCTGCTAAAATTGAAGCACTATTCTGGATTCTGTGAATAAAACACTGAATGAGACAAAGTGCTAGACCTTATCGTGCTTAAATTTTAAGAGAGACCAAAACAACCAGCCAAAGAAAAAAACACAACACATAAAAGCGTTTCAAGTAGTAATAATTGGTATAGTGTTAATAAATCAGACCAAGAAATAGAGCATGGTAAAGAGACAAGATAAAGCATCTTTGAGTGATCTTTGAGCAGAGAGCTGAATGAAGTAAAGGACCAAGCCATGTGGACCTCTCGGGAAAGACATTCCAAAAGAGAGAGCAGCGACTGCAAAGGCTTTTTCTTGGCATGGTTGGGATGGGCAAGGTGGTCCTTTTTTTCTGGAATCTCAAGAGTGAAGGGGAGCTTTATAGGAAGTGAGATTGGCAGGATGGACAGATAGATCCTCTGCGGCCTTCTGTGCTAGATTGTGGAAAGAGCGAGACCAGTTAGGAGTTTGGCACTCCAGAAAAGATAAATTGGTGGCTTCAACCAGGGTGGTGGCAGTGGAGATGGTGAGAAACGATTATGTTTGGGTATGTTTTCAAGGTAGAGGTACAAATTAAGGTGGTGCATTGTATGTGAGGTTTGAAAAACATGGAGGAGGTAATTTGCAATTATCAGAATAGGCAACAGGGTGAATGCTTGTGCTTTCTAACTGAGACAGACACCCTAAATAAGAAACAGGTTTGGTAGGTGTATTTGGTAACAGGGACTGGATGGTGAGAGAGAATTCTCTTTTGGAGCTGCTAAGGTTTAGATGTTTATTGGATTTGCACGTGGAGCTGTCAAATAAGCTATTTAGAGAGGAATGTGGAGTTCAAGACTGAGCATAGTTAATCTTTTTTTTTTTTTTTAAAGATTTTATTTATTTATTTGAGACAGAGAGAACGAGAGACAGAGAGCATGAGAGGGAGGAGGGTCAGAGGGAGAAGCAGCCTCCCTGCCGAGCAGGGAGCCCGATGCGGGAATCGATCCCGGGACTCCAGGATCGTGACCTGAGCCGAAGGCAGTCGCTAAACCAACTGAGCCACCCAGGCGCCCCTGAGCATAGTTAATCTTGAGAGTGCGCAAGAAATCTGGATTTTTAAAAAGTCCCCGTGGTTTAGGAACCATGGTTGCAGCAAATTCCTAAATGTGGTGACTCCCACCATGCAGTTCTAAAAAGATTCTTTTTTTCCCCTTATAAATTTGCTTGAAGGAAATCTATTTTTTCTTATAAATCTGCCTGAGGGCAAAGCAATTTCTTTTTAAACCTTAATTCTAAGTTTGATTATATCTCCCTGAACATTAGCTTGCTGTCCTCTTGGCTTTTATTTATTTATATACTGGATCCAGCAGCAACCATGATTAGTTTATGCTGCCTGGGATCAGGATGCTTTGGTTTATTTATGCAATCCCATTCTTCTGTCAGTATTAACAGAACAAATCCAAGGCCTATTTGTTGAGTGTGTGGGTGTGTGTTTCTAAGAAGCATGGATAGAGTGGTCTTTTTTAAAGAAAGAATTAAAAAGCATATGTTGGTTTCAAAGAGTCTTCTGAAATGATCTCCTAGCTTAGAGATCCAAAAATTTAAAATCTTATGGATCTTGGCCGGCAAATAGTTTTCCAAACGAATTTGGCCAGTAAATATGTCATCTGGCCTGAGAAACCTGCATTGGCTTTCTCCATATTTACTCATGTCATTCTGTGTCACTCCTTATCTTGCCATAGACCACATGCCAAATTGTTATCTGTAATTATGCACCAAGTAATTTTCCAAAGAACATGGACATAACTGTGATCATGACACATACATCTTTTTGATGAAATTTAGTGAATTAAATACATCTTTTCTGTTTGACACTCCTTAGGCTTAGGACCTTTGTGATACATTTTTCCACATCTATATTTTGTATCTTGACTTTAGGGTGACAGTTAAAGCTGGTAATCATAAACCTGTGATTATCTTTATAAAGCGCTGTTGCAAGGTAGGAAGGAGGAAATTAGATTCTTTTCCATTCCAAAGCTAGATACAATGGAGGTTATTGATTCTAACTTACAGTGACCTAGGAAACAGAACCCAGAGGAGGGACAGCAGTGGGTGAACAAGAGGTAGATCCTTCATATCCTTAATAGTCTCCCTGCTCTATATCAGCTCTAGTTGGATCTCCCGTCTTTCCTCTCATCAGGAGGCCCTCCCCTGAAGATTTGAGGGAGGTCCAGTTCTAATCTGTATCAATTAGAAACGAATACCACACAATAATGGTATTCCACAGTAATGTGGAATATGAAAGTGTTCAATCATAATTTAAGGAGCAAGTCATGGCTCTGTCACAACAAAATGATCTCAATCTTCTCATTGCTTATACAATTACACATCTAACGTTCCTGAGTTCATAACAGAAAAAGTGACCCATAAAATGCCATCAGCATAGAGATTCCCTAGTATGATGTTTTCATCATAATAAATTGGGGATTATGAAAAAGAAAGGAAACAGTAAGAAAGATTTTAAAATCCTATTTTTACATAAAGTTAGTGGAACTCTAAAAGGAAAAATTTCTAGCAACTCAATTAATAAGAATAACAGACTCTGAAGAAACAAGTCATCTTCCTGTTGAAGTGGGCCGATGAAGGGCAAAGTTCAGCATGATAGTCCGTTTATTTATTTTTAATGAGGTTATAAATTTTAATTCAGCCCCTAGTTTAATTGTTTTAATTTCCTCTTTTTTAAAACCATGCCTGAATTCTGGGGTCAGTGAGATATGTATATATCATGTTTCCTCTTATTTCAAAACATATCCTTGGTAATATTTAAATCAAATGCAATAGAGGAGAATGGAGTACTATTTTCAGACTTTTGTTTTGCCCAAAACAAACACTGAGAAGATTTATTGGAAGAAACATCAGCTGAAGAGCCAGAGAGATCTTAAATTTAGTCATTTTCTTATTAAACTGGACTGATTTTAGTGCTCAGCAAAGGAAAGTATTTCAGCAATTTGAATGTAGAGTGGGTACAGACTATGCGTCCCCATTATCATCCTGTTCCTGAGTTTCAGTTTGACCTCTGAATCTCTTTCCATCTGAGTTACTAAGCAACTGTACTAATGCACACAGCTGTACCAATCAGCACAGCTTCTGTTGATCTCCCATTGATGTGACCATGCCCTTCACCACATGGCCAAACTTGGGGCACAGTAGAAAGCAGGGCTAAAGAGGAACAGCTACTTGAGCTTTCTCCATGAAGGAAAAAAAAAAAAAAAAGCAAACTTATTTTTACTTCCTCTTTCCAGGACACCTCATTCTCCACAGTCTTCTGAAGAGTGTATTCTAAGTCACACTTAAAATTGCAAATTTATACTCAAGGGTGAATACCAATCAGAATTAACTGCTGCTTTCTCAATTCCTCACAATCTAAGTATATCTGCTGTTGGCTGGCCAGGAGGCTAAGCTCAGAAATGGAACGACTTAGAGCAAAATGGACTCGGAGTTGGCATCAGCATCATATCTCCAATCCCCAGTCTGTTACCAAATCACTGGATGTATTTGAGCAAACCACTCCCTTCCTTTGTCAAAAGTGGATGATATTTATATTTTGTGCATTATGCTAAACATGAGAACATAAGACATTTCACTCATACAGATGGTTTCATTTAAGTTTATATTAGCAAAATATAAGGCAGATACATTTATACTGATGAAGCAAGGTAGAATGTGGGCATGGTTCTGGGGCAGGAGATGAGGATGCACTAAGACAACGTGCAATGAGAATAATTTGGAAGGAAGCTCACTTAGCTTCAGGGCCTTGGGGAGATTCTTTGGAGGAGGTGTCATTTCAGCTGGCTTTAATCAATAGATATTACTAAGTTTTGTGGAAATAAGGAACAACAGGAGGTAATTCAGAGACTGCTAACATACCAAGTATAATTCAGGAACAACAAATAATCCTAGTAACATTTATTTAATCTTGAATGCTGTACTAGGATTAATCTGAGCTATTTGTGAATATTAACTACTTGATCCTTATAATGATATGATGAATATGTACCATCATTATTATCCCTATTTTACAGGTTAAGAAAGTGAAACAGGAAATTTAGGTAGCTTATAAAGGTCACTCAGTAAGTTGGAAAACCAAGGTTTGGATTTAAGCGTGTGACGCCAAAACTCACATTCTTAGCAACATTTCTATGTGGTCATATTAGACTCACATATGGTAATAATTATAGGAAATGTGTGAAGGAGAGTGAAGGGAATAAGGTCACAATATACTTTAAAAAGAGGTTGGAAGTTCTCACTATTCAGGCTAAGGATGTGAAATCTTAAAACTAGATAACAATAAATCATTTAACCCTCTTGTTGAGAATAACACAACTAAAATGATGCTAATATTATCCAGTATAATAAATGTTTAGTATTCTTTGGGTTGCGAATAACAAACACTGGCTCTAGCTACATTAAGGGAAAAAAAAGAAGATTTGATCAACTAAGCCTGGGAATGAATAGGAACTAGATAGGTTTGGTCATCTCTGGTGAAGGTCTCCATTGGTGCAACTTCTTATCAAGGAAGGAGTCATTAAAAATGACAACCACCAGTGACTCAAAATTTTGAGGTCTCTGTTTAATTTTGAATATGTTGGGGAGGTTACTTGGTAGCCCCAGCTTGGGTCCACACTTGAACAATTAACCATCTCTGGTTCCAACTCCAAAATTACACATTCAGTACATGTTAGTGTATCAGGTCCAGTTCTCAAAGCAGGAAAGATGATGAAGAGCTAGGAAGATGCATCAACTCTAATACTTAAAGGTTTAAAAATCCTCAGTGTTGACAATGAAAAAGGAGATACTGGAATTGGGGAGACCAATCACTTTGCAATGGTGATAGTCTTAGAGTTAGGTAACAAGTTTCTGTATTAGGATAATGAATGCTAACTTGGAAAATAAAGAAGCATGTGATGATTGGGTACGTGGCAGGGATTAGGAAAAAGTGAGGAGTCAATAGTCATGCTGAAGTTTGGAGCCCAGGTGACATGAAAGATGTCATCTCCATACACCTCAGTCCTAGCTGCTCAATCTCTGGGGAGATTAATACCACCCATGCTAGGGTTTATTTGCCCAGGACTACCTTTTTGATACTCTCTGCATGTGTTCTTTAAAGTTGACATAAATTTAAAAAATAAATAAATAAATAAAGTTGACATAAATTGTAAGGCATACATGTTACATTTTTTTTAAAGGTTTATTTATTTATTTTAGAGAGAGCAAGCGAGCAAGTGGGTTGAGAGGCAAAGGGAGACAGAATCTTGAAGCAGATCCTCCGCTCAGTGCTGAGCCCGATGTGGACCTGAGCCAAAATCAAGATTCAGCTACTTCACCGACTGAAGTACCCAGGGATCCCCTACGTGTTACATTTTATATAAATTTCACCTGTAACATTTTTTTTTAATTCTTTAACTACAGATCCCCTTTGGGTCAGATGAGAGAACTTCCAGTGTATTAAAAATATCAATACAGATATTTATTTTTTAAGTTCCCGCTGTAAGTGGAACACTGTGAAAGGTACTGGAAATAAAAATACATGAGACAATATCTGTTCTCAAGTGACTTGTAGTCTGGAAAGAAATCAGGACATAAAGGATAAATCCTGAGCCTCATGACCAAGACAATATATGATGCAACATTTGTAGGAGGTTAGGATGTGGGGAAATATCTTGTAGGGCAGATGAGATTTGAATTGGGTCTTATAAAGGGATTTCAACCAGATTCAGATATATATTTAAGATCACTAGATTGCTGTTGGTACAATGGGTTGACATAGGGCAGTCCTGGATAATAATGCTAGAGATGGGAACTAGAAGTGGGTCCCTTCTATGTGTCAAGCACAGTGAGATATACTTCAATAAGTCACACCATTTAATTCTGTCCAAATTCTCAACCAGGGTGCAATTTATTTTCTCCATTTTATAGATAAAGAAACTGAGTGAGAAGTAAAATATCTCGTTCAGATCACAAAGGTAATGAATGTCAGAACCCACATGGTAGCAAGCCATGCTCTTTAAGCTCTATCACTTGGCTTCCCAAATGACAGGCTAACAGAAATGAGCTCTATTTTCCATTGTCCAGGTTTTCCTTTTTGCTCCTCTGAAAATTTTTAGATATACTTCTTCCCACCAAACTTTTAACTACAAGCCTCTACCTCAAATATCTACCTCACGAATTTCATATTGTCTAATGTTTCAACTCTCAAGTCACTATCTTTAGCGGCAGAATTTCTCCTCAGTTCCAAACCTAGGTTTCCAATTGTCCATTGGACATTTCCATCTCTCCATCATATTTGTATTTTAAGTTCATATTAATCGGCACCTAATCTTATCCTCCTCTTAGAAACTCTTTCTTGCCCAGCTTAGTTATTTCCACTAAAGAGTCTACAAAGCTCCCAGTAATCCAGGCCCCCAAAAATCAGTCAACTTGTCATCTTCTTTCTCTTTTTATTTTGTTGATGATCAATAAATATAGCCAATGAATGGTTTTTCCAAATCTCTACTTCCCATCCCTCTTCACTCCAATATCTACTATATTCAGCTGCTAAAGGAATACCCCCTTAAATGCAATTCCAATAAGCCATCTTTCCAATCAAAACATCTGGTATTTTAAGTTAGGTGTTAGCTACTACTAATTCCAGATTCAAGATCATAAGGTCCTCTACAATACCGATGCAAATCACATTTCTATGTAAATCTTCCCTTATTCACTTTGCCCTCAAAGCAAATGTATTATTTCTGTAACCACTCACAACTCTTGCCTAATTTTCCGCCTTTGTGCCTTGTGTGTGTTTGGTGTCATCATCCAGAATGTCCTGTCTCTATATCAGTCAGCTTAAACTACATTTCCGCTCTAGTAACGAACTCCAAATCCTAGTGCCTTAAAACAATGAAGGTTTATTTCCCACTCACATTCATGCTAATCATGTTTTGCCTATGGTTTTGTTTCATGTCCACTTCATCCTCAGAACAAGGCTAATGGATCAACTATTATTTAGAGCAAACAGTCTCCTGACAGAAGGAAAAGAAAGATAGTGGGACCGTGTGTTGACTCTTAAAGTTTCCCCTTGGAGGGGTGACTGGGTGGCCCATTCAGTTGAGCATCAGACTCTTGATTCTGGCTCAGGTCACAGTCTCAGGGTCCTGGGATCGAGCCCCACATTGGGCTCCACACTCAGTGGGGAGTCTCCTTGAGATTCTCTTTCTACCACCTCCAACTCCCCGCCCTGTGCATGCTTGTTTTCTCTCTCTCAAAATAAATAAACAAATAAATAAATAAATAAATCTTTATTATTTTTTTTTTAAAAAGCTTCTCCTTGGAAATGGTGCACTCTTTATTAACCAGAGCAAGTTATCTGATGAAATCTGACCAAAGGGCTTAGAAGTATTATTCTCCACAAACTGGCCCATCAGGGAGAGACAGTGGTGTTTTTACTATAATGCCATCAACTACACTTTTCTATCTCCAACATCAAAATGCTAATTATCCAGAATGTCCCATGTTACTAAGATGCTTTTCCAGATTATCTAGGTCCAAAATAATTTGAAAACACAAAACATTTTTATGCTACTCCTATCAAATCTTTGTGTGTGCATTGTAAGCTCTGCTATGATTTATAAGCTATGTCATATAACACTTAGCACAATGCCTTGCACATAATATATCTATACATAAATGTTTACTGAATTTAATTGATTTTATCTTCTATGAAATAATGGGACACTGAATATTTTCATGCTGAGAAAAGTATGAACAAAATATATTTCAAGCTGATTAATGTGATAACTGGAACAATATTTGCTTCTTTAAGCAATAAATATTTTCTCACAATATACAGGACACATAGTTAAATATTGTTTGTAGTTGATCTCCATTAGATCGCAAAACCTAACATTACTCTAATTCGAATTTTTCCTAAATGGTTTTCTTGGACCCACATCGCCTCAGTGAAGCAAAAGTAGAATTTACATGGCAATGACAATTTTTTTGGTAATAAAATAAAAAGGAAACTATATATTGCATCCTAATCCTTGAGTTCAGGGTTGTATATCACTGTCAGTATATAGCTAACATCTGGTGTGAACCTAGAAAAAATAGTGCCTGCAAATTGTTCAATCAACAATTGAATGACTGATTGAGTGAATGAATGAATGAGAAATAAGCAAATGTGTTGATATTTGGCAATAATAAACTACTAATTAACAGATATATATAAAGATACAGTAGCCATTGCAAATATGATATTATATCAAATATCATACCTACCTAAGTCCTCCATACATGAAGTTTAAAAAAAGATTTTATTCTACAAAAATATGGACTCTTTAGATATAGCTATTTCTTATTTGACAATGTGGTCAAGAGAATAGTCACTTTTTTACAAGAACATCAATATGCACGCATAAAATATCCATATATAATAGGGCTTCTGATGTATTTCTTAAAAGGAATTTATGAAAGAAAAACAAAACAAAATAAAACAGAACAGAAAACCTCAAGCTGTTTTTATGAGGTATTCTTTAACCAACTGAACCTGAGTGATATATATGATGGTTTCCATTTCATTCTCAATGTCTATAACTTAGTAAAAGTTAATCATGTGTTCATTTTATATCTCCATACACAGCACCACCAACAACATTGTGAATGACCTAAGCTAGTAAAATCAAACATTTTAGAGCCTGTTGTATTTGAATAGAACAATTTGTGTAAGGCAGATGAATTCCAGGTTTTCAATCAGAATCAGAACAACAGTCAGGAAAACTGCCAAGCTCCAAACTCATAAATACTAGGTCAAAACAATAATAAAAATATTGTCTCACAGTATTCATAAAAAGAAAGCTGTCTATAGAAAAGTCCTTGCTTGAAATCTTTGTGATTATCAAGAGTTTCATTTTCCATTTAAACAGTTGCTTATTTAAAAATCCTGCATTGTCAATATGTTTGGTCAGAGATAATAAGGTTACATATGAATGGTAGGTTAAGTATTTACCCAACTTTTTCTTCTTTGAATAATTCAAACCACAAAAACTATAAATACATTACTGAGAAAATATTTCTCTTTTGCTGCATGCAACTGGTAATTTGTAAAAGCTAAAATGATATACCTTTTATTACTGAAAAATGTATCAGAATATGACTTACATACAAGCAACTGCCAAGACATTACATGAAAGCAAACTCAGTTGGAGTGTTTGCTGAATAAGTCCAAGTGAGCTCTTAACACTTTTGACAACCAAAAGGTTTCAGTATATTTATATATGTAATGAGAGTCTTGTAGAACAAATCTTAACATATAATAACAACAACACTAATGATAACGGTTAAAATTTATTAAGTACTTAATATAGGCCAGACACATGTCCATGTTCTTTATATATTTTATTTCGTTTAATCCTTACAAAATCCTTAAGTAGGAATAAAGAAGATGTGGTATATATATTCCATATATATATATGGAATATTATGCAGCCATCAAAAAACCTGAAATCTTGCCATTTGCAACGACATGGATGGAACTAGAGGGTATTATGCTAAGCGAAATAAATCAATCAGAGAAAGACAAGTATCATATGATCTCACTAATACGAGGAATTTGAGAAACAAGACAGAGGATCATAGGGAAAGGGAGGGAAAAATGAAAAATGACAAAACCAGAGAGGGAGACAAACCATAAGAGACTCTTAATCTCAGGAAACAAACTGAGGGTTGCTGGAGCGGAGCAGGGTGGGAAGGATGGGGTAGCTGGGTGATGGACATTGGGGAGGGTATGTGCTATGGTGAGCCCAGTGAATTGCATAAGACTGATGAATCACAGACCAGTACCCCTGAAACAAATAATACATTATATGTTAATAAAAATTTAAAAAAAATAAAAAATAAAAAAAAAGGAATTAAGTAGATGAGGAAACTAAGATACAATTTGGTTAAAAAGCTTGAATAGTGTCAAAAAGCCAGTTAACAGTGGAGCCAGGATTTGAATATCAGCAGACTAACTCCAGAGATGCATTCTTAATCATGACACTGCACTGATATGCTTTGTACACCTCTGTGGTGAATAAATAATCTAGAATTTCCATATCAAATATTCACATTGCAGTTTGGAAGCATATTTTCTTAACGATGGAAGTCTATGTCATTGTAATCCTAGTCACAAGATTACCATCCAATATACAAAGGTGGATGCAGGGCGCCTGGGTGGCTCAGTTGGTTAAGCGACTGCCTTCGGCTCAGGTCATGATCCCGGAGTCCTGGGATCGAGTCCCACATCAGGCTCCCGGCTCATTGGAGAGCCTGCTTCTCCCTCTGACCCTATCCCCTCTCATGCTGTTTCTCTCTCTCTCTCTCAAATAAATAAATAAATAAAATGTTTAAAAAAAAAAAAGCTCTTAAAAAAAAAAAACAAAGGTGGATCCAAAACAGAAAGAAACAAGACTTTATGAATATTAATTCACTTTCTCATTAATTTCTATATCAATTATTTATCAAGCACTTATTATGCACCAGTCCTTAGGCATTGTATTAGTTTTCTATTGCTGCTGCAGCAAATTACCCCAAATTAGTGGCTTAAAACTACATGAATTTATGATCTTACAGTTCTGGAGGTCAGAAGTCTAAAATCAAGGTGTAAGCAGGGCTTCATTCTTTCTGAAGGTTGCAGAAGATAGTTTATTTCCTTGCCTTTTCTAGCTTCTAGAAGCCTCTTGCATGCCTTGGATTCTGTTTCGTTCCTCCTCCATCTTTAAAGTGCATCACTCCAGGGGTGCCTGAGTGGCTCAGTCATTAAGCGTCTGCCTTCAGCCCAGGGTCCTGGGATTGAGCCCCGCATCGGGCTCCCTGCTCCGCGGGAGGCCTGCTTCTCCCTCTCCCACTCCCCCTGCTTGTGTTCCCTCTCTCACTGTATCTCTTTCTGTCAAATAAATAAAATCTTAAGAAATAAAAAAATAAAAAAAGTGCATCACTCCAAACTCTGATCTCATTTTCACATTTTTTTTTTTTTTTTGGTCTGATTACATATTCACAGGCTCTTCACAGGTTCTTGGGATTGGAATATAGAGTCTTTGAGGTAACATTATTGTCCAAAAACCAAAGGGTAAAAAGTCCAGACATTACCCCAACGACACTGGAGGAGTCATTGAAGGATATAATACAGGGAGGGACACAATTTGATTTCAGAAAGAGTATTTTGGTAGGCTTGAAAAGGAAAGTTATTGGTGTAATCTTTTTGAAATGATTCAAAGCCTGAGTTCATACAATGTAAGTGAAGATGGAGAGAAGAGCAGTGATCTGAAGAATATTTAGAACTCATAATCAACTAGGACACAGTGAAACTGTCCACAAGTAAATCATTTTCCTTTTGGAGCTGCACTTCAGTATCTGTAAGTGATAAATGTTATATTGTATAAAAGGCTTTTAAGCTTTCAACAGAATGCATCTTCATCACACCTTTAGTTTAGAACAACATAGAAGACACCATGTGATATAGCCATAGGGCAGAATCCCGCTAATATATTCATTTCCTGTGGAATAACATCAATCACCTATCCTTAATTGAAACAAAAGTTAACTATTCTCATTTATTTACAAACGCTACCAGAATTATTTGGCAATATTAGATCTAAAATCCAACTATAGGGCATTAATTGGTTTCTGGCCTTAGGAAAAGATTCCATTTTATCTGAAGTGATACGTTCCAAGATGATCTATTGCTAGACGTGGATGAATTAGCTCCATTTAATATACTAACACCTGCCTGATTCAGGTTTTCCGTGTTGTAAATATTAATATCTCTTATCCAGATTCAGTCTAATTCAGTAAAATTGCCTTTTTATATCACACGCTGTTCTTGGTGATATTTTTAATCCTGTTCATAACAGGTGCAGTGTATTATACTCATATAGTTTCTCCATTCACTAGACACCATTCACAAACACGCCAAACCGTTCATAGAAATTCATTCCAAAGAGTCGTTTCCAAAGTTTGTGCCAATAAAGGGAAATTTTGAATTAAAAGAGAAGTACTTGTGAGAATTTGTCAGATGGCTGGTGGTTGGGATTAGTTTTAAGCATTTTGGACCAGATGTCATCCACAGTAAATGTAAACCAAACACTTTTATCCTTTAATCTCATTTGTGTTATTTATTTTGGACAAAAATGTAATCTACATGCTTATGTCAACCCATGTGATTCATTTACATTTAAAATCTTTGAAAAGTTACTTTGGAAAGATAGGGTTGATACCAAAAATAACAGCTCGCTTTGGATAAGACTGAAAACCTCCATGAGAGGGTGGCAGAAGGGTGGGGGGTAAAAGCTTCCAAAATCCCCTTGCCATATTCTGCAGGCTTAGACACAGAAAGGTCTTGAGTATGGCAGGAAAATCTAAGCATCCATATTCCAGTAGCTTTCAAAGTTTTAAAGTCTTTATTATTGGGTACTGGGTACCATTCTTCAGGTAAGGAATGAAGAGGCCACCAATAAGAAAGCCTTATTCTGCTACATCACTCCTTTGGGGACCCTTTTCTCCTCCCAGTGTATTCTAGCTTACAGACTCTGGTAATGCCATGTCCAGCACAGCAGCCTTGGGCCCCAGCATCTCTAGCGTGCAAAGTATCCACGCTTTCTTATTGTTAACTGAACATATTCCTCTCCGATGAAACAAGCTATTGGGAAACCCATATTGCTCTAGCTTCTGTCATTTTATTTTTTACATTGAATGAAATAAAACCAGGCATGTTGCACAGAGGGAGTGAAACTTGTTCTCTGCTTACTCAGGCCCAGCATTCTTAGAAAATCTATTGCAAGATTTTTCAAAATCTAGTAAAAAAGGCCTTCTGGGTTTCCAGGTTAGTGGTTATTTTTATTTTAGCCTTCGTATTCAGCAGCCATAAAAGGATGCTGGAATTCCTTAGTAGTTTTTAAGATTCTCAAATACAGCATGACTTTCCTTTACTCTGCTTTGCATCCAAAAGATTGAGATACAGGATTTCAGGACCCTTTTATCTAGAAAAGTGACTTTCTTTCTGATATATCAGTTTTATTGATATCTAATGCTCCTACATTGGCCAGAAAAGACTTTGAATATACTAAGAGTACTTGTTAGATTAGGGGGCTAGTTATTTTCAGGATGCCAGTGAAAGACAAGTCTACCTCTCAAATGGCCTTTGTGAAGCAGGCAACTGTAGTGGACTGTTTGGATGCAATGTTTCCTTCTTCCTCTTCTTTTTCTTTTCTTTTATTTCTTTTTTTCTTTTCTTTTCTTTTTTCTTCTCTTCTCTTTTCTTTTCTTTCTTCCTTCCTTCCTTCCTTTCTTTGAAAGATGGCAGTCTTTGAAACATCCATACCCCCAAGTGAAGTAATACAAACCAACTATGCTTTTATTATTTCTGTTCCAAATAAAATGCATTTATTTTTTTAATGTATCAGTCTAGAAACCATTTTTTTTTTAAAGTACAGTGGGGAAATCTTGGGAAAGTATGCAAAATTTATCGGGGAATGCAACCTGCCCTGGTGAAAGCTCTGGGCTTTAACAAAGTCACTTAACTCACAGTTTCTCTGCTTCTCCAAGTAAAATCTGGGATCAGAGCACCTGCCTATATAATCAGGACATGGAGAATAGCTTCTGTGAGGATTTGACTTTTCGGAATTGTACTTCATTCAACAGAAATTAAGCATGATGTAGGGGTCAGACAATGTGTTAAGCCCTGGGGAAACTCACATGAGTTTCCTTCAGCTCCTACCTACCAGGAATTCACTTGGGCCACACACACATATACCCTAAGATCATTAATAATAATTGTTGAAGAAACTAAAGAAAAGAGCTTATGGAATATAATATGACAGGTACAGCTGAGACTGGTATGTAGGTTTTCCAACTCTGAACTCAGTGTTCTTTTCATGTTGTGATAGGTTAGAGCTCACTGGACCTGTGTTACCCATCATGAAGCAATCTCCATCATAACTTCTCAAATGACCACTGCCATAGACTGAGTGTTTGGGTCTCCTCAAAATCCATGTGTTGAATCCTGACTCCTAATAAGATGATATTTGGGAATGAGGCACTGGGGAAGTGATTAGGTCGTGAAAGCAAGGCCCTAATAATGGGATTATTACCCTTACAGAGGAAACCACAGAGAACTCTCTTGCTCCTTCTGTCATGTGAGGTTATAACAAGAAGACAGTCATGGGTAAATCAGGAAACAGGCCCTGTCCAGATACCAAATCTGCTGGCACCTTGATCTTGGACTACCCAGTCATCAGAACTGTGAGACATAATTTTGTCTGTGAGCCATCCAGTCTATGGTATTTTGTTATAGCAGTCTGAACGGACTAAGACAACCATGGTACACTAAATTACATCATTAAGTTTTACTCTTAAGACTATTCTCTAATCACCAACCTTCTTAAAGGGAATTAACCCCCATTGTTGCCAATGTTCTACAATGGTTTTGTCTTTAAAAAGCACGGCTAGCCAACAGTTTGACATAGCAGAAAGAGGTTCTGCATTTTTAGTGAGAGAACATGGATGAGAATCCCAGTTATGCCATTTAACCTAAATGGGCCCTAATATCTTCATCTGTAAAACTGAATTCCTACCTCACAGGGCTATTCTGAAGATTACACAAGCTCAACATCTGCAAAAACACACATCAAATATGTGTAATTAGTAAGTATGAAAAAAATTAAGTTTCCTTCCTATGGCCCCTTTCTTCCCCACCTATAATACAACACAGCCTAGAATGCAGAGATATATAAGAAATGTACCCAAGTTGTGACCACCACATAAGAACAGGCACCAAATTTCTTTTTAAACTATTCAAAGAGAACTTCCAAAGACCCTTACTCCCAATAGACTTACATATTCATACATTCAATAAATATTAATTGAATATCCACACCCCTGCTTGGCTGTGGAATATATAATTATAAATAAGAGAATATCATCTGAGATGTTCTGACATTTCAATTCTATAAGCAGTAATCGAGTGCCATTATTAATAAGCACATGGCAAGGGACGGAGGTAGTTCTTTGAACAAGATTTGGTACTTCTCTCCATATAACTTTCAACCTAGTAGTGGAAAGAGTGCTATGTAAGTTAAAGAGATCATGAGAGCTCAGTAATAGGGTGCAAGGAAACACACAAGAGGACCAGCTAACTGGACTTGAACAATGGGGGCTGAGTCAAAGGCTTTATGAAAAATGTGACTTTAAGATCATGATCTGAGGGTATGAAGGATAAAGGAAACAGAAAGTCAGGAAAGAGAAGAGAGAACTTGTAAGGTTAGGAGAGGGTATGGATGTGGAACAATGGAGAATTTCAGCAAAAGAAGATTATGGTCAAAGATCATTAAATGACAAGAGAGCAAAGCACACTAGTGGATGAAAGCGAGTCAGTAAAATGGAAGCACAGAATATAAGAAATGTTGAAAACTGAATCTGGAAAAAGAAGCTGGGCCCACATCATGAAGAGCCTTATGATCTACATTAAGAATTTTGAATATATATATGCTGAGAATAATGGAAAAGTCCTGAGTGCTGTTATATATGACAGTAACACAATCAGGTTTGTGTTTTACTTTTATTGCCTAGCAAAACCTGCCTAGCACCTTTGTCTACTTTTCAATGTCTAAGCGTCGAAGAATTCAATCTTAAAATTCAGAGGAAAAAGACGCACTATAGGCAGGAAAGAAAAAAACAGAAAAACATGAATAATGGACAAGCTATTTGAAAAACAGAGGAATAAAACCTTTTTGTATCTTTGTTATTAATCATATATGTGATTCCTAAAGACAAATGGCTACTAAATTTATATGATTAATATCCATCCTCCTACTAGACTGTAGGATCATGAGGGTGAATCCATGTTACCTGGGTCACCATTATATTCCCATGCTGAGGGCAAAGCATTTAACTAACATGTGTTTTTTGAATGACTGAGCCCGGGGGAAAAAACAACATACAAGCTTTAATGGGCATTGGTATTATAGCAGAATACAATGTTAATAAATATAAATTAAGAAAGAATACTACATGATACATTTCAGAAAATCTCAAATATGTAAATTATTTTTTCCTTTTCTCTCTCTCTCTCTTTTTTTTTTTTTTGTCTACAAAGTAGGTAAAATCCAAACTCACCAGAAATTCAGCCTCTTTTATGTCTTATATGCAAAGCATACAGAGAGCTGAGGTTTTGTAATTTTTGTAGTTATCATTATAATTATTTTAGGATAATAGTTAAAAGGTATATTCTCCTTTATTTTTTTTCCAGTAGGTTTTGGAATTTATGAACTAGCTTTATTCTCAATTCTGAGAAATCACGCAGTGTGCTTAAAATATTTTTCATGATTTTCATTTCAAATCAACCTCAGTAATTGCATCTTATGCTAAAAAGTCTCAGAACGCCTATGATTATGGGTATTAACTTACATGCATCAAAACCAGCCCACTCTAAGTAGGCCTTCTACGGATGTTCAGAGTGTTGCAGTACAACACAACAGGAAGTGAAAGATTCCATGTTTTCTTTAAATGCAAAAGAAATACATATAATTAGATAAAGTATGTCCCATTGGGAATTTAGCCAAAGCCACGAACCCCTGCAGGGAAATTAGTCTACATTAGCCTCATTTAAACACTCTAGAATCCAGCATAACAGAGAACATGGAAACAAAAATTATAATGTGAATGTGGCTTATTGCAAAAAAGCATCAAAATTAAGCATCTAGTCTATTATTTGTCAAAATAGTGCTTCCTTAGTCCACTTAATCCTTACTTAATGCTCATAAAAAAAAAACAACAACTATATACTCTTTTTTTCCTCCATAAAGAAGTGATTCTGGATATTTAGGGAGGAGTGTGAGACTGCTTATATTTGAGTATTTTGAATTCTAAGAAGCAGGTTACTTTGTTGACTTAATCAACAAGCTAAGCACAACCCTTTCATCCTTCCCAGTAAAAAGCAAAAACCACAGTCATCACTTGTTGATGCCACATAAATGGTTCTCCATTTAAAGATCTGAGCTTGCAGCTTGTGAAGGATTTTGTCTTCTGACTTGCTAATCATCGCAAGGTTAAAGAGTCATGCTATCTGCTTTTTCACATCTGGAGTGTTGCTTCCAAATGCTACCATGCATATACTATTAATAGTATTATTACATGTGTCATTATTAGCAGCATAATTATTATGTCTTAGTTTTACACTGCTATGCACTTTTTAATGCAGTCTGGTTCCTGCACGTCTTGAATGCAAAATAACACAGGAATATCATTCTGATTTTGAGCTGAGACAATGAGTTTAACAGATAGGTCCTAACTCACAGTTGGAAGAAAGATCAAATTCATTAATTCTACAAGCAAAAAATAATAATAAATTTAAATGAACAAAGTGATGGCTGAAACGGGAGGCAATTTTATGCGGTACAACTACATAAATGAAAGCCACTTGAATAGCATTCCATGCTTCTAATGAAGTTATTTTTGTTTAAGCTAATTATTTTGAAAATAAACATTTGAATTCACGTTCAAATTTCACGTTTTCCATTTTTCAAAAAGCAAATAACTGAAAAGCTATCCAACATTCTCTTAGATATTACTTTAATAAAGTAATGATACATTGTTAGGACTGAATGACCCTTAGAGAATCTGAGGTTCTAGTACTTTAATGAGGCAATCTCAACCAATTTGAGGAAATTTAATGTTTTTTTAAAAAGGGAAGTCCAATAAAAGCCACAAAAAATCCTTCTTTCCCTAAGACATAGGATTACACAAGCAAATAGTCTCAGAACCTCTCACCAATATAAACTTCACTGTCAGTGTGGATTATGGCTACCACCTAACTGGCTTCATTTTTTTTTTTTTTTAACCTTTAGTTAACTAGTACTGTGAAAGTTATTGTCTGATTATTTTTTTTTAAAGATGTATTTATTTATTTGAGAGAGCGAGAATGAGAGAGAGAGAGAGTACATGAGAGGGGGGAGGGTTAGAGGGAGAAGCAGGCTCCTCGCCGAGCAGGGAGCCCGATGCCGGACTCGATCCAGGGACTCCAGGATCACGACCTGAGCCGAAGGCAGTCGCTCAACCACCTGAGCCACCCAGGCGCCCTATTGTCTGATTATTAAACATTGGCTTTATTTTATATTTCTTCATTGGCACAAATAAAACTACAGCATACTTGCCTTTATATCAGTTAGCTAAATCCCTACATTATTATGACTGTTTAGCTTCTAGAGATGAATATGATAACCTATTCATTACAAGATATTTTTGAGGACATACCTAACACAAGAAGAACTAAGAATTAGGAGACCTCAATCTAGTTTGGTTCTGCTACCTAAGATCTGAGATTCCAAAGAATCCCTTTGCTTTATAAAACATACACAAAATACCTATGTTACAGAGTTGTCGTGAGTATTAAATGTTAGTTTTGGGGACCTGACTTTTCAGAACGGCTACTACCTTAATTTTCTGCAAAACAAAATGCTTTCAGTATAGAGAAATCCGTTCTCAAATATAAAACTTCTACGATGATCACTATCATTTTTAAAAGCCAGAGGAAGTGAAAAACTTTATATCATTGGTATCAATTAACCAAGATGCTCACTGAGGTAATTCTGAGTCAAAATTAGTCTTCTGTTAAAACTCACCCTACTTCCAGTAGATGACACAGTATCTTTGGGAACAACTACAAAATTCTTAGAGGAGCTTTTCTACCTCAAACTCATGTCTAGCTGAAAATTACTTTGCTAATATATTATTCCAGTGTTTTCATGCATAAACCCATATTGAAAATTCTTCTGACTCCTTTATGTCCCAAATAGGACACCTCTATAAACAGAAATGTGTATATCAGATTCCTGAGAGCAGGGCAACATAAGAGCTTTAAATTGCTGAACCATAAATAGTTTAAAATTTAATATTTTACATCATTTTCTAGAAATCCTTCAACAGTATTACCACCAGAGTATCTCAGGGCTATCTTTTTCTTCAGGCTCAGCCTCACTGTGGTCCTTATCCTTCCTCTCTTTCCTCTTTAGCCTCTGGGGAAAAAAAAAACAAAAACAAAAAACCTCTGCTCTTCTCTCTTATCTCTAACCTTTATCCCCAAAGACTGTTAAAGTCACTTTCAAAGCCATGGAGCTCTCTCTTGTTTGGCCGTCTGATTCCAGATCATTCCCTGAGGACTTCATCAGCTAGCATGAAAGCAGCCATTTAAGGACTTTCTCTATACCCAGGTCAGTCTTTCCGTAGAGAAACTATAATACCAGTGGTTATTTTCTTTTAATTACTCTTTCCTCAAGCACACTGACAGCAATTCTATGAGATAAACATGATTATTATCACTGACATTTTGCAAATGAGGAAACTGAGGTCTCAGCAGTCCCGAATCCTGTGGCTAATGAGTGGGAGAGTCAGCCTTGCGTCATCTTTGAACACTGTCAGCTTTGCCCTCAGATGACGCCTTAGATTCTGGTTCCCGTGTTAGTTCTTGGACTAGGTCCTTCCCGCTTTGTCTGCCCTTCAGCTGTAGCTGACTCTGCATTTATTCTAGAAAATCTTCTGCCAGCTTTTCCCTTCTTAGTCTCTGAATTCAACTTCACACCCTATTTTCAACTTTTGTGTTAAAAGGAATTCCATATCTGTTAAAGATGTGAGATATGTCAGCATCAATCTGATGAGTTAATGCACATAAAAATGCATTATAAACTGTAAAACTCTCACAAAATATAAGGCATTACTGATGTTGAAATATGCTACGTATACCTCATTTGATCAATAAAAGCATGTAAGTGAGTTACTTTAGAGTTCTGAAACTGAATGGCAGTTTATAATAAATACCCTTAGTCAAAACTCTTATGTGATGAAACATCACTGCTAATAACAATCGATCACAGACATCTAACCAATTCTACTAATTATTTTAAAGATGTGGGATGTGTTCAAATAAAGCCCAGAAAAATGATCAGAAGGAATAACTTCATGATTTATGCAGTTTATTTATTTATTCAATTACCTCTTTTATTAAGTATAAGCATTCCTCTTTCAGGAACCAAAGAATTTGGAAGTCAATTTATTCATTGTGTTCTTGGATGTAAACGGAGAAATGAAATACTACTATTCTTGAGCTCCAAACAAAGATCCTGATCAATTAAAACAAAATAAAACAGAAATATGTTAAATACAAAGGCTTTTTTATTTCAGGTGAACCCAGTAAAAGATATGGGGAAATATTGTAGCGATGGACTTCTGAGAAGATGAATGAGCTCCTAACTTGCTTAATATGTAAGATGATACATATAAGTTTTCGAACTTCTCTGCATGTTGATCTTCTCTTTGATCTAGAGGTCAAAGTCATGGTTGATGGTCAATGAACATTTAGCCCACAGCCTGCTTACTGGAATAGAGTAAACCAAATGTCTGGTTACAAAAAATTGAAAAGCTCTCATTCTTCCATAAACTCTTATGATATAATATGTCAGCCTACAAAGTAGGATTATATTCAGACAAGAGTGTCTCTGTGCTTTATTTTTATTTTGGAAGTTGGGACAGGGTGTGGATAGTAAAAGTTTCTAAATGTAAGACAAAGGCATTGCTATATCCTTTTGGGATATAGATAAACTGTTGATTTTTTTTTTTTCAGTTTTATCACTCCATAATGCTGAATAGTGCTCCAGTATAAGGGCTCAATTTCTGTTATCCCCTAGTACTCTAGATTTGGAAGAATCCAATAAATTACAATTGGTTAGCTGAGTCTGCTTTGGGCCAGAGAAAGATTTGACTATTAGAGCATATGCAGAGTTTGGTAGCCGGCATTTTACATTTGGATGTAATGAGCTCTGGGATATAAAAACCAAGAATGCTCCACTGTCTGCGACGATCATGTCTTGCTTATCTTATAAACTTACATTAGACACTAGTAAATCAAAATCCTAAATTAAAAAAAAAATACATATAATATTTGAATGAGTCCGTATAAACCGACAGTCAATCGTTAGATTTTTATTATTTTCGGTACAACTGGCTTAATCTAACTAAAACAAACAAACAAAAACACAAAAAAGATGGTCTTCCATCTAAAGTACTATGGCAACTCACTGTTGTTTGGCATTTTATTCTCCAACACATATCAGTATTGACTGACAAGTAAAGCTATAGCCAACTGAAGTTCCCAGCAGTTCTATGTGCCGTAAGGAACAAAATATTTTGATTTGTGTTTTGCCTCATCCAAAAAATATTCAAAGTAGAATGTGGTGGAATGCAACTCAGATTGGTTACTCTAGTATCTAAAAAGAAAATAAATGGTCAGCATGTTTTCTATCTATCTGCTTTTGCAATAACCCTATGTAGGATTCACATTTGAACCACAATGTATACATGTCTTAACATGTAGATATTGGAAGATTACAGGCAGAAATTCTTTGGAAGCAAAGAGTATGCATCATTGTGTTCTCTGAGGTTAACAAAGCCACAGTGAACTAAACTGACAATGCTAAAATTAATCTAGCAATTTCTAATTAAGGAGGAATAGTAAGTGAAAACTGAGCAGCTTGAGACAAACTGTACCTTTCAATTAAGCACTCTCAACCCTGTTCATCATTTGACTATAATCCCAGAAGACAGGGCTTTAACAGTTCACATCAGTTTATTAAAAGTTTTTCCTGGTCTCATGAAATCATGAACTACACTTTGATAATCAATGGACGCAGATTTAGGCTTTGGAAGAAATATTGATGAATTTGCTTTGAAGGCCTGTCAGTATGTTGTGTGCCAGGCACTTCATGTCACATAGTGAAAAGCACCTATGACTAGCCTGGATGAGACCCCTGGGTTCTAAATACGGCTCTGTTTCAAAAGAATCATTTGACTCAGTTTATTTGGTCTGTTATCCACAGAACGATTAAAAAAGGGAAGGATGGATAATATAAGAAAGTAAAGGAAGAACTTCTTGTTGTATTGTCCTTGTAGGACTGTTTAAAGACTCAAATGTGCTGCTGCATGTGAATGCACCTCAGATGCACAAAATGCAAGACATACAATGTTAAAAATCAAAGGGACATCTAAAATCATGGAGTGTAATCTATTCAGATTACAGATAAACTGCAGAATATCAGAGGTTTATGATTTGCCCAAGGGCATCCAGAAATTTAGTAGCTGGAATTCAATTCTTTTGAGACTCAGTACAGGGATGTTTCAGATTCTTACAGAGACCTTTAATTCACAATATTATCCCAGTTACTATCAATGGTGTTATTAATATCTTACTGGTGACAGAATACATTAAATGCTCTTCTTGTAGCACTGTTGACAACACTAATCTTTCTGAAACTTTTCCCTTCTTTGTCTGTTTCAAAGCCAATAATCTGGTTCTTTTATTTTATTGCTCTTCTCTTTCTTCTTTCTTCCTCAGATACCCTTGACCATATCTATAAGAATCCCACCAAAGTTCATACTCAACTTTATACCTTAGTAACTCCATATTTTCCTGGTTCTATCTTTTCCAAATGGATGGTCATAAAATTTGAATGTCCAACTTTTTCAAGATTAAGGGCTCGTGAGATATTCACATACAGATGTTTTCTACTCAATGACAAAATCATAACAGCTTTGGACAGCAGCTACTTTGGAATTAAGAAGACAATGGGTAATGCCTTTAAAGTCTCAGAGAATGACTTTCTTCTTTTTTTTTTTGTAATTTTCTTTTTTCTCTTTTTTTAACTTAATTTTATTATGTTATGTTAGTCACCATACATTACATCATTAATTTTTGATGTAGTGTTCCATGATTCATTGTTTGCATACAACACCCAGTGCTCCAGGCAGTATGTGCCCTCCTTAATAGGAGAATGACTTTCAACTGAGAAATTTCAATCTAAACCAGTTATTAAGCAAGTATGGCTAATTAAATGGTATATTCAGACATGGAAAAAGTAAAAATATTTAATTTTCAATGCTCCTTTTCATAGGATACATGAAGAGTAGGATTTTTAGCAAAATGAGGGAGGAAAACAATAACAAATGAAGATATGGGGCCTACAAAATAGGAATACTAGAAAGAGCAAAAAATATTAAATATTTTAAAAATATTTTCCAAATATTGCATAAGACATACTTAAACTAAAAAAAAGTATTTGTTGTTTATCTGACATTCAAATTTAAGTAGGAGTCCTGCATTTTTTTTTTTTCTAAATTTGGCTACTCTAATCTAGAATCCTCATGGAACCTCAGTAAGTGAAACTTTTCAGATAAAATTCAAGATGTCCATACCCCATATCTCATAAATACCTAGTATAATATAAATTTCCAGTGTAATAATGTATCGAGTTTGTTGTCTTAGTAATACAATTAGTCCCCGGAAAGAAGGCCTGCCAAACCATGCTTTACAAATCAACTTTTTATATTTTATCTATGTGTTTGATAACTTTCTATGATTTACATGAGAAAAGTAAATCTTATTCAAGAATATATTATAAATGCTTTATAATTTTTTTTCTTGTACTGAAAAACACCAGCATAAGTAAGGGAAAATGATTATTTAAATCAATGAATTGATTGTTCAAGTCATACATTTTTTCCTATGTGAAAGACCAAAATGAAATCACAAAAAGATACTTAATAAGCCAGCTATCTTTCCCCAGTGAAGAGAAAAATGATTGTTCTTACAACCTGAGCTTGGAAAATGTGTTGTCAGTCTGTTGGTATAAGTAACACTTAATGCTTATACTCATGGTATGTAGAAAGGAAGGAGCAAATCTTTATGCAGGTGAACAAATGTACTAGAATTAGAAATAGGGAATATCATCACCATCATATCAAGAACACTGGAACTTCGAAACCTTTATTCTTACAGCATTGGAGAAGGATCACTATATATTTTAAAAAGATCTGTGTTCTGCACTCGTATGCAAAATTTTTTGAAAAGGAACATAATCCATAGTACTGGATTTCTTTAACTTGCTCATTTTATTCCTCACTTTACTAGATTTTTCTTTAACAATGTCAAATTAAAAGAGTACAGGATACTTAAATTCAAGGTCAAAGAAACAAAGGGAAAAAAAAAACAAAGGAACAAAGGGGATAGTTGTTTAGGGACAGCTGCTACCCAAATTCTAAATTGCATTATACTACAATGGATACTCTCTAGAATAGCAAGAATAAAACCAGTATTTTACTTTGTTTCATAAGATGTTAAAAACCCAACTTTAACAAATTTTCATGTGTTCCGTTATAATCCTTACAGGTGAAATTCAATCACAAGCCTCCGTCCACTAATAAAATTGAGAATGAGAAGAAATGTGAGAGATGATAAAGTTCTAAAAACTCAGTTCCTAAAGCCCAAGTATCTTGTATTATCATATTGATTTTTTTAAGCAAATTAAAGTTCCAGAAAAAGCTGCTTTTAAACTTTCATTTCCAACAGGCCAGATGGGTCCTTTGGTATAAATGCATTCCTAACATTTATCTGATTCTTTAACAGGGATAAAAAAAAAATGAATAAGAGAATAATGGATAAGAGAACACAAAACAATGTAAATAATATTTTAGAGATTAAGTCATATTTACCCTACTATCTGAGTCACTCCTTAGGAACTTAGATGTATCATTAATTTATGTGTATTTCCAATTCTGCAGTGATTCTAGGGGGAAAAAGTCATATATTGGTTATATTCTATATCAACAGACCCTCAAAGATATTACATTTGTTGGACTAAAATTGTTGGCACAATAAATATGTGATAGAGAACAATGAGACATAACACACTAAATTATGCCTTCTTTATTCAAGTCAATATATATATTTTAAATATATACCCTGCCAAGCAGTGCTTTGGTTTCTGGGGCCACAAAAATTTAAAAATAAGAACTGGAAAATGTGTAGCTATAAATTAGTAAGTTATTCTTCTGTAAAATAAGAACAGCAATAAAAGTTTATAAGCTGAGTGTATCCTTAATATATACAAAATTAATGATGTGGAAATATATATATATACATATACACACAATATTTATATATGAAGTACATATATAGCATATATGTAAATATACACATATTTATTTCTATATTGAAATACTTTATAAAATTAAAAAGATGAGATAACAATCAACATAAAGTTCTATTTTTTTCCACATCCAAATTGATTACCTTCCTCACCTGGTGAGCATCTTCCTCATTTTGGGAACCAATGGCGTAAAGGACATGGTTAACAGAGACACAGGGCTGCTAAGGGAAGATTTCCTGCAAAGCGTGACTCATTATCTAAGATTAAATGTTGCATTTATTATTATTATTTTTTAATGAAGAAGAGGAAGGAAGAACATGCAGTGCACAAGAAAAAGGTTTTAAATATATGAGTACATGTAATTTCATGATTTGTTTAAAAAAATCGTAAATAATTGTGCACTTGTAAAACATCAAGTAGAGGAGAAAATAAGCCAAGATGATGACTGAACAGATATCAAGTGCCATATAGTGAAAGGACACAACACGCATATTAAAGACTGAGATATTATTTCAAAGACTTAAGTTGCCAGCAAAGGACTATAAAGACACCAGAAAGACCACTTTGGAAGAGTGCAAATAAGGGGTCTCAAAGTGGGGCATGTGACTGGGGTATGGGAAGATAATTTTAGAACTTCAATTTATATTTATTTATAGTGTTCTTTTTAAAATGTATAGTTTTTCAAATATTCTATAATAAATACAGTATTATATATTTAATTTTAAATGAGTATACATATGTGAATGTACATGCAGTTTTTAACTGATAAATTGAGTGCTCAAAATAGATTTGGAAGCCATTAAGTTTGAGAATAGTTTGAAAGGAGGCATAAGGATAGAAGGAGGAACCTAGGTGACACACAGGTATATTCATTTGGATGAAGGATGGTGATGAAGGTCTTCACCAAGGCAGGAGCAAGGGGAGTGGAGAGGACACTGACTTCGTTGATATTCAGCAGGTATACTTTCTCTCCACCAGACACTGAACTTGCATCTAATCTGTCACCTACACCTAGCAGACTTGATTCTATGTGTTCAGAAAAATCTCGGAGGATTTTGTTGTCTCTAAATTTCATCTAACTTGAGATTTTGGTTGGGATGACACATTTCTCTACAAGGTTATAGCAAACCTGAGGTGTCTCTATACATTATTCCCCTCTATACCTCCATGATGATCACTGGATTAGAAGACACAGAAAATTATCCAGAAATGAAGAAGTAGGAGCAGTGGGAGAGGAGATGAAGGACTTGGAGGGAGAAGGTACAGTAAGGGGAGGGAGGAGAGGAAAAAGACTATCTTCTAAAAGAGCATCTTCATTAATAAGGTCAGAGTCCAATTTGAAATATCATTCTCTTTCTCATTTCCTCTCACCTCATCGTCAGTCATTTGATTTTCAAGGATGAAGTCTAGAACACCTTTTGGAGATGGGCTGACTTGATCTTTTCAGAGAGGGTATGCTTCAGAGAGATTCATTATTCGTTCAAGCACATTCATGCCCAGCAGTCTATCTTCTGCCATCTTGGAAACTGAATCTACTATGTCTCTAACCTGTCTTCAAGACTATGTGTAGGGCTCTAATTCTTTCCTTTCCTTTCCTTTCCTTTCCTTTCCTTTCCTTTCCTTTCCTTTCCTTTCCTTTCCTTTCCTTTCTTTCTTTTCTACCAAAAATCATAAACACATATATTTCTATTTCAAACATAAACATATTATAAAAGCATAATATATATTATATACATATATAATGTTTCAACATATGTATGCATGTGCATTCACGCTTGGGCAGGGAGTGTGTATGTGTATGTGTATAGTCTGGCACAGGAAAATAATCGTAGGCTCAACAGCCCTGCCCAGCCCAGATAAGCCATTAAAAAAAAAAAAATCTGACAACTTAATTAACCTCTTTGAGCTTATCCTCCTCATCTCTAAAATGGTAATAACAGTGCCCACCTTGCTATTTTATTGTGCAGATTAAATGAGATGTATGTAGTACATAGAAACCTAATAGATCGTAAGCATTATTATTTTATTGAGGGAGATACAATTGCCTTCTTTGACTTCAACGATGTCCTCACAAAAGTTCAGAAATATAAGGACACTGAAAATTTAATAGAATTCACATTTATTGAGTGTTAGTTATATGGCAAATACAAGATAAACAAAACAATCCACCATTCTGGGGCTCAAAGACAAAGCAAGGGAGATGCTTACTGAAATGTATGTGCAAAATACAAAAGATAAAGGGAAAAAAAAGATAGAAGGAGGGAGGAAGTGAAGGAAGGAGAGAAAGAGAAAGAGAAAAAGAAAGAGAGAATGAGAAAGAGATTGGAAGGCTAAGTGAAAGAGGTATGATTTGAGCTGGTCTATGAAACCTAATTTATCCAGAGGCCACATTTGGCAAAATTGAACTAGGAAGTAAAGAAAGGGATCTCTGAGGGTATGCACAGCAATGCAAAACCTTCATGCATTTGTGGAAAGGAGACTTCTGTCCTCTTGCTGACTCAGGATCTTTTGCCCTTGTTTCTGATAAACAATGCAATGCATTTATTCATTTAATGTCCTACTACATGGAAGATTATAAATAAAATTTTCAGGCAAGGTAGATTTTATTGCTAGTGGCCAATGTTTTGAGAGCAAAACAAAGTGGCAGCTAATCATCTGATAGAAGAAGAAGAAAGGGAAAACACATTAAAATTAAGTATTAGAATTTCAAAATGAAACCAGGCATTTACCTGTAACACACCCCTTTCCTCTGTGTATCAGCGCATTACGACACCATAAAACTGCTCCTTGAAGTGATGGTTGAGTCATCAAAAACAAGTTAAATTATATTTACCATCTCTTTTAATGAAATTAAAGTGTAAAATGCATTGTTGGAAGATACCATTAAAAGAATTAATATTTCTCGCGAAGACTTAGTGTTTAATAGCTGCCTGATAGGGCGCCTGGGTGGCTCAGATGGTTAAGCGTCTGCCTTCGGCTCGGGTCATGATTCCAGGGTCCTGGAATCGAGTCCCGCATCAGGCTCCCTGCTCCGTGGGAAGCCTGCTTCTCCCTCTGCCTCTTTCTCTCTCTCTGTCTCTCATGAATAAATAATTAAAATCTTTAAAAAAAAAATAGCTGCCTGATAGTGGGTCGCTTAACATATCGGAGCCGAATTTCCTTAACTATAACATCCGCATGATTATACCCACCTAGTGGGGGTTGTGATACATTGTAAATAAGATAATAATTATAAATGTGCCTGGTTTGGCACATAAGATATTAATTAGTTAATTTCTGCTTTAAAAGGATTTGCCTTATTTATTTGGAAAATTAATTTCTCATGAATTTACCATGGTGAGAGTTAAATTAGCAGTTTCTTTCTTTCTTTCTTTCTTTCTTTCTTTCTTTCTTTCTTTCTTTCTTTCTTTCTTTCCTTTCTTTCTTCCTTTCTTCCTTCCTTCCTTTCTTTCTCTTTCTTTTTTTTCTTTCTTTCTTTCTTTCCTTTCTTCTTTCTTTTTCTTTCTTTCTCTTTTTGTTAAACAGCCAGATTGTTAAATACAAAGGATTAACATATGTTTTAGTATGTTACACTATAAGTTGTTACCTTATCACAGAAGTTCTTTCAAAATTCACAATTCCTTTTAGAATTGAAGAACGCCACATGGTGCTAACATGGGGAGAGAACCATTTCTTTTTCATGAATACAAGGTGTGTGCTGGATTTATCACACAACTATGAGAACTCAGATTCTCTCCTTGTTGATTCATTAAGCTTGAGTCGAGAGGGGCTTAGCCCACAAAAAAAATATGTGAGTGCATGCACATGTTGGAAAGGAAATTGATTTGTCTCATTTTGTAGAATATACTCTGGAAATGAACCTTTATTAGCAAAGACTAAGGTTACTAAAAAGCAGTTGCCTAGGATTTTCCGAGGAAACATATTTTATTTTACATTTGGAGACCTCCAACAAGAACGAAACTTCATTCACAAATATGACTCAGTCTTTCACTGAAAGCAATCTTTTCCTTTTTGAAAATAAAAAAAAAAAATCCACTTTCATTATATTCTTTCAATTCCACTCTGAAGCAGTGTTGCGGAAGTATATCCTTATTTTGCACATTGCCTTATCAACATCATGTTTCTGCAATATCTTTCACACCAAAGGAATGTGGAATATTTGACTGAACTTATCAATGGCTCAATTCCCTCATTGCATTCTGGTGAAGATGAAGCAAGAGAACTTGTTATCCTAGTAGTTAAAGAGAGTTCAAGCAACACAACTCCTTGCAAATGTTGAATCTCTCAGCTCAGGCAATCAATGAGCTTAGTGTCTGATCCTGTCTGAGTTCCAGGCTCTCTGAGCAGAAGGTTGATTCCTAGATCCTTGGCAGCCTATCTCCTTTCTGTGCTGCCCACACCTGCAAATGAGCCTAAGGGTATCTGAGTTTTCTGATCCTTCTAGCTACTGTGTCTCTTTAAGGGACAACCTGGGCTGGCTTTCAAAAGGCGCCTATCTCCAACTTTCATTAGAAGGGATGCCCATATAACGTAATAAATTCTACCCGTGGCATTTAAACATATAGTTTAGAAAAAAATACTTACAAAGCACATTTCACAATGTTCCCTTTCTTTACACTATTGTAAAAAAAACAAAAAAACTCCACCCTCCCACACAGGCACACCTCCTTCTGAGCATTATGTACAATTTTGAAATATGCCTTTTACTTGCATCTACTCATCAAATCTCATCTGATTTGTGTCTCATTATTTTTAAATACTGTCAAAAGAAGATCAAATAACTAACTGTTCAATCTTCTTTTCAGTTTGGGCATAAGAGTACATTAGGAGAATCAGTCAAACGAGTGAAAGCCAGACTTGTGCTTGGGGGCTTAGGGGGGATTTTTTGTAGAAAGAACTTGGAATAGTCAGAAGCAGAGAAATAGAAGACCAAATTGTTTTACACTCTAGTGCATACCAAGGCCCAAACTGCTAAGTCAGAATCTTCCTTAAGTATAAGGAGCTCGTGGAAATCCAGGAAAAGAAAAAAGTAAGTGAAGAGGTCAAAAATGAAGGTGAGGCACTAAAGCAGGAATGGATTGGGTGTAGGACTTTTGACATGGCAGAACTGAGGTTGTTTTTACCAGTTGACGCTTGAATGGAGCTTTGTGGAATCTATCTGGATAGAAGATCAGAATGGTTCCAAGATTCCCCAAAAACATAATACATAAACACAAAACATACTAAGGACATATGGTTCAATATCAACACATTTCCTGAAGCTCTCTTACCTATACTCTTCCCACAAACTTTAAATACTCCCCTGCCATGATAATAATCTCAATATCTATTTCTCTCTTTGTCTCTCTCTTTTCTCATTTATCTGATACTTCAGTCAGAATGTGTGCTTAGGATCTTACCTCCCTGTCTGCAATATCTAGTACAGTACACAGCAGATTTGCTGAAGTGGCTTTTAGTGTAGCAAGCTGGTCATCTGGAAGAGATTTACAAATCCTGAGCCAATAATAAAGCAAAGTGACCTGGATAGTGTAAGATCAAGTCAGGGAAATGCAATTGCAAAAAGGGGTGGAGAGGTCTAAATGCATCATTTTAGAAGATCCAGTTGCATTCATTTAACAAATATTTATTGTACACCAACTATTATTGTCAGAAAGATGAGGAGATATTATTAGCCATATTGTCTTCATGCCAGTAGTTGAAATATATGTATTTTTCTTTTTTTTAAAGATTTTATTTATTTATTTATTAGAGAGCGAGCGAGAGAGAAACAGCATGAGAGAGGAGAAGGTCAGAGGGAGAAGCAGGCTCCCCCCTGAGCCGGGAGCCCGATGTGGGACTCGATCCCAGGACCCCGGGATCATGACCTGAGCCGAAGGCAGTCGCTTAACCAACTGAGCCACCCAGGCGCCCTGATATATTCTTCCTCCTATAAGAAAAGTTCCTGAAGCCAGGGATCAAACTTAACCCAGCACTCTTAACAAATAAATATCACACCTTTTACATTTCATCAGAATTTTTAAGACAGTTGTTTATAGCAAAAATTTAAAACAAACAAACAAAAAAACCTTGCAGTGAATCATTAACATTGTTGTCAACTGACATTTGGAGACACATTGAAAAAAAAAATAGATTATGGAAGAATTGAAAATATTTGGCTTTAAGATATTTGAAATACAGCTGAGTATATGCTGAAAAATCATTAAGTTAACCTGTAGTTGATGGTAGAACAAAACTTATGCTATATTTTAATTTGGAGAGATCTTATTAATCCATGTTTTTAAAAATAACTGGGGATGATTACCACGTAACAGTGTAGATTTGAGAGTCTGCATGGGCCAAATCTAGATTCTTCCTTGTTCACACATCCTTCTCCAGCTACTAGCTATTTCTTAGCTTCTTTTCACAGGAAAGCTCCTCAAGAGCTATATTTTCTTCCTATGTCTTTAGGCGCTGGCATGGAAACCCTACTTTGCATGGAAGCCATACCCTACGTGGAAGGTCGGGTGACCTGAGCTTGCTGCTTTTCACTGTCTCTCACTCAAATGGGTTTCTGTCACTGCTCTAGTGAAAAGGCTTCTATCAAGGTCAACAACTGTTCACATTTTACCAAATACCTATTACATTCAAAGCAGATAACAATTATCTCAAACCAGATTCTGGCCTTAACTTTGAAAATCCAAAGATGTGCTAACCGTGGGCTGCTGAGAAAGAAGCTGCCTACTCCCTTTTTGATGCTATTCTCTACAAATAGCCAGTGGAAGCATTGACATTTATATTATGGATCAGACTCTAAAGCAAGATTCCACCCCCCACAGACCAAACAAAGCCTGAGAATGAAGTTGAGTGAGCAAATATGTAATGGATTTCAAATGTAAACTATCTTTTAGTCAAAACTATAAAAAAATTTTGAAAAATTAAAAAAAAACTATAAAAATAGATAAACAGCAAATGGGATATTCATTTGGAATATAGAAGACAGAGTGTTGATATTTATATAAAGAGGTCTCAGGAAGAACGACGGAAGCCTCACTAGAAGGATGGGCAAAGAATGCAAATGAACGATTTACACAGACAAAAGCAATATGAATTGTCTTTAAAAAAAACAAAGTAAATTAATAGCAGGATGCCAAGGTTTACCATTTACATTGGCAGTGATTTTAAACTTTTAAAACTTCATATGAAGAAGAGAGAGTGGAGAGAGTGCTTTCTTTCACTGCAAGTGGGAATGGAAAGTAGGAGAAACCTCATTTTTGGGAATTTGTAATCTACACCAAAAACCCTAAAATTATTCATTTCCTTTAACATTGAGATTTCATTTCTGGACATTTATCCTAAGTAAATTAATTATAAATGTACATAAGTAGAGAACTGGAAGGATGTTTGTGGTAATGCATTTTTACACAGCTGTAGGCCACCCAGGCTCCTTGGAGTACTAACAGGACACCAAGCAACTCAAGGCAGAGCCGGATATATATTACATAGGATCATTCATTCTCTAGCACATAAGTCTTACTCTACACGGAAGGGCTGGTGACCTGAATTTGCCTGCTTCTTGCTATCCACCAACACCATGGCCACCACACACACTATACCACAGCCGCCACCCCCAACTATTGAACAAGAGGGAAATAAATGCTCAGTCCAGCAATACAGCCATCAGGTTCCTTCTCATTCGGATCTCAGCTAAATTCCACGAGAGTACCTAATGTCTCTAGAGACTACTGAGGCTAAATATTTCCTCATAATCCTTGCCAAATGTGTAAGCCCATCCCAACATCTGTACTCACCTGACTTTTAGCTCCATGATGCTCTGAGCATTCTTTACTTTGATGCACATTCCCACCCCTCCTTTTTCTTCCAAATCCTTTTATCAGGTCTTTGAAACACCCACCAAAAACTCTCCAGAATCTCCACATTTCAACTAAAACTGACTCTTTTGGAATCCACACTGTTTCTCCTGCATTTTATCCAATGGAGTCTTATGTATTCTAGATGGAAGTTCTGGGTTATCTTTTTCTAATCTAGGCACTTATCTTAACTCCTGAGAGAGAAATTCTCACTCCTTGCTACATGCCACCTCTATCCCTCCTCACTGTTGTCATCTTCTGGCTCTTGTAAACCATGTCTCCTGCATTGCAATCTTTGTTATCTGGAGGACTCTATTTCTGGCTTTCAAATGAGAAACACATTGACACTCTTGCTTCTCAGACACTCTCCTCTCTCACGGCATCTCCTTTCTTTCTTTCTTCCTTTCTTTCTTTCTTCCTTCCTTCCTTTCTTTCTTTCTTTCTTTCTTTCTTTCTTTCTTTCTTTCTTTCTTTCTTTCTTTCTTTCTTCTTTCTTTCTCTCTTTTTTTTTTTTTAAGTTGCCCACTGGAACTCACCATGACTTGAAATGACTCCAACTTCACAATCCCAACCTTCTGGCCCATGCTTCATTTCTGTTGATCATGTTCTTTGGTCTGCAGACTGCTCCACATTCTGTCCATCAGCCCCTCAGGTCACTTCTCCCCAGACCCAGCTTCATTCAAACCCTTCTCTTACCAATTTCTTAAATCCTCCGACCTCTTTGATCCTTCATTGTACATGCTTGGGAAAACATCCATCCTGCATGAATTAAACTTTGACTTCAAGCAGGGGAATCTCACAAGGCAAAACTTTGATACTTCTATAAAATCAGGGTCCAACTTCAAACCAAGCTCCACGCTGCTTACAACCCTACCATGCTTCCCATTGGCTGGCTGTTCCTCTCTCAACAATGACTTTAAACTTTTTCTATACTCTTTAAATACCTCATCTACCTCCCAACTTTTAGCAAGTGACCTTATAACTTTCTTTGCAAGAAATGAAGAATTTTTTTAAAAGGCAACTACTTTGCCTTCTGTACTAAAATGTCCAAACCTGCTTACATCTGCTCTCATTGGACCTTAATCTGCTCTTTGGTGGAAATTTCCCTCCTACTTTCCAAGGTCAGCCCCCTCCTGTGGGTGCTCTGCTCATATCCACCCCACCTTTCAGGAAAGTTACCCTACCTAATGATTATTCCTATAGTAAACTCATGATTATTTCCTCTCTGTGCTCTAGAGGAAATAAGAGAAGTGCAAATCTCTTGCTTCTTTAGAAAGTGAAAAAAACTATCCCATTCCTTCAACCTTCAATCTTCTTCTTGACCATATCCTCTATCCCCAACTTCACAAGCAACAGAGACAGTTATGGGCTTTACACATGAGCTCTGAAGCCAGATGGACATGGTATTAAATCCTGAGTTTGCCATCTATCATGTGGGTGACCTGGAGTAAAAACTGAACTTCTCTGAGGCTCAGTTTTCTCATCTCAGAAAAAATATGCATGTGGTTCTGGCTTCATAGGAATACTGCAGGGTTAAATAAGTCAGTGTCACATAAAGCACCATGCAGACTGTCTGAGACCTGGCAAATGCTTTAAGTACGACTTATAATTGTTATTTATAGACAAATTTCTGGAAATAGTCCCCCATGATCCCTAACACTAGCTGATACTTATCAGAGTCTCTTACCAGACATGGAGATATTATTTAAAATACATTTTTTTATTTCAATTCCATGCTCAGAACTTATAGTTCTGTGAAATAATTGTTACTATTGACCTCAAGTTAATAGGATACTGCATTTTTTAGATACAGAATGAAGCCCCTATACCATAACTTAAGGAACATTTTATAAAAGAGATCGACTCTTGAATTATTTATAAAAATTTCAAACCATTGCAAAAGTTAAAAAAAAAATCTGTCATCTCAAGACCTTTTACCCAACTAAATGTAATCACTTTAATAGTTTTCTTTTTTGTGAATTCCTAAACAAAAAACAAAGGAAATTTTTAAGGAAAAACATCTGAACCAGAGGTACCCAACTGACAAGAAGTCCAGCTTCTGACACAGAGCATTAAGCCAGAGGACTGGGTACATTGCCTCTGTTTAGGAGGCAGGTTCTTAATTTGGGAGGCCATGGGCACATTTCACAGTCAGATGGAACCCAACCTGGTTCAGCTGTGTCATGAAGCCTAACAAATCATCCCAACATGTGGTGGACCCAAAAATACTCATTGATTTGCTCAAGGTGATGTGGGTTGGCAATCTGGGCTATGCTCAGCCAGCAGACATCCTGCAGGTCTCTCCTGGCATCCCTTATATGAGGACAATCACCAAGAAGTTCAACTGACATGGAATGGTAAGAGATGTCCTCACTTACATGTCTGGTGTTGGTGCTGGCCATCAACAGGAGCTTTCTTTCCACATGGTTTTCCATCCTAGAGAAGATGAAGCCATGGCATCTACACATGGAGGGAAGGGGGCAGCAAAAGAATGAGAACAGAAACTGCAAAGGTTCACAAGACAAGGCTCAGAAGTCACAGCATATCTGCAGCATTCTGTTGGTCAAAGCAAGTCACAAGTCCAGACTAGATTCAAGGGGAATAAAAAAAATCTGCCTCTTAATGGGAGAAGAGACATAGTCACAGTGCAAAGGAATGTGCCAACAAGGATGGGACAAATGGCAGCCATCTTTGCAAACACACTATCTCAATACCATTTCTTGGAGTAAAGTTTTTAAGAGCATAGAATAAATTGCACAGAATTACAAAGGAAACCAATTATAGAATAATCCAATTATAGATATTTGAACTAGGTTTTTGATGTAGTAATATGAGTTATTTTTGTCATTAAGAATACAATATCTAGTAGTGAGTCTAATAAATACCATCATTTTCAAATTAGTAATGAGCACTATGATATTTTGAGAACCTGCAATAACTATAATGTAGTTTTTTCTTTAACTATGATTTTTTTATTGATGGCAAACACAACTTTTATGGTTAGTGTCTTACATTCATAACTGAAGGAAATGCAAACTTTCAATGAGAAGTCAGAGAAAATAAAAATGTAATTCTCCCATCTAAATTCATTAACCCCTGATGTCCAAGGACCCAGGAGAAGTAGGTTGCTTTAGGTTTGTGACTTGCTTACATGTATATGTGTGTGACACTCTGTGTCCCTGTAGTAGAAGATAAAATCTGAGTATACCCAACTCTCATATCTGCAGGATCCATACTCAAACTGGGCATTCCTGCACCCACCAAATATTGCTCAAATATTCATGATGGGTCAGGTTCTATATGTGTTATATCCAAAGCTCCCAGGATAGAGTAATGAACTAACTAGGAAAAGTCCCTTCTCTTACAGAGCGCACATGCATTCTAGTGTGTGTTATGTTATCATGAATAAATGAATCAACCCTGCTGTGACTTCTATCACTGAAGGACTAGCTATAGCAGAGCAATTTTTTTTTGTACTATAAACAAACACTTTGCACATGATCTACTACAAAGCCCTAATGTAATTGGCAGATGTTGGATAAGTATTTTTTAAATAAGTGAAGAGCTGTTCTTTATATTCTAGTAGTAATGATAATAAACTTCAGAAAGCATTATTGTGGCTCTTTTTCCCATGTAGAAAAACTCAAATTATTTGTCTCTATGATAACTTGATCAGCAATAAAAACAAACAAGATAAAGTATCTTAACTGGTAAAAGTTATCTGGGCAGAGATGTTTTTATGAATACCTTGTGATTAGACATAATGCAAGCATACCCTTTAATGACGTTAATGTGTGAGGTGTATCCAAGGAAATGATTAAAATGGGTGTTGGGAACACAATACTACTTATGAATCTAATTTTTAAATTACTACTGTTAAAATAGTAATTTTCTCTAAAGCAGTTTCTATGTTTACCATAAAATAGCACTAGCTTGATCTTTGATAGAAGATGAAATTGGGTTTTCATCCAAAGAGGCAATAAATAGTCGCATGCTCATTCTCAGCAGGTTTCTGCAGTTGACCTCATTCCTATACACTATTCCTGGGAGTAACAATAGGAAGATTTTTTTTTATTATTATTAATCTTGTTTCTTTCTTATAGGAGAGTAAAGTACATGAGACAATAAAGTACAATAAAAATTCTGTACTACTGTTAAAAGCTTGACAACTTTGCAACGTAAATGGAAAGAGCATGTAGGAGATGAGTAATTAGTCTCCGTTATCTCTCAATTACAATAGTCAATCCCATCATTTAATTCGGGCTTGATTGTCCGCCCACTTGACCCTCTTCCTTTTATTACAATCCATTGACCTCCCAGATTTATTATTTTTTCTATCTCTTCAGGATCCCATGATCTAACACTCTATTTATGTCCTTAATAACACAACACGCCAAATTTTCCTGATACCTTTCCACTGTTCACATCTTAGAAATTCCTCAATTTTGATTCAGTCTGGCATCTGCCTTCCTTCCTGCTACGTCCTGACTGGTGAGAAAAATAGATAAATATTGTTATAAATATTTATTTATATAAATATATGATTTATAGTATTTGTATACATATAAATACATATATAAATATGTACATATACATACATACAAAATATGCAAATACATATATGTATATGTACATATACATACAATCTAGGCTCTGAGCTGTATTCATATACAGGCTCCATTTTTGCTGGATCTTCAGTGTCTCTTGGGAATCCCCTTCTCCCATTCTCCCCAGCATATATTCTGAATGTTCATCAAGTTCATCCAACGTACTGTGCAACATTTCCCTATGTTATGCTCCACATTTAAACATGCCTTTTAAATCATAGAGAAAATAGAAATCATTAATCAGAACTCCCTTCTCCCTTCCCTGAACCCCTCACAAATGTATCAGTATCTATTTTCTCTACCTCCTGTTATTGAATATCTGAGGATTGGGATCACATTACTCCCCTAAACTTTTCACTTCTCATCTAGATTTACACAATATTCAGACTTTTCTGGAAACTCTCTCCATCAGCGATTCTCCATTTTCTGTATCTTCAATTTTTCTTGCTCCATAGGAAGATTCCCCCCTTATCTAATAAATAGAATAATTTCCTCCTTTATCAGCAAACAAAAGCAAACAAACCAAAAGAAGCAGAAGAGGTAGAGGAAGAGGAGGAGGAGGAGAAAATGAAGTAAAAGAATAAATAAAACCTGTTTTTAAGATTTGTGCATTTCTAGCTTCAGGTTTTGCTCCAGCCTTCTCTTCACATCCAAGCTTCTGGAAGGTATAATCTGTTCTCTCTGTATCTGGTTGCTTGCCTCTTCATTCAGTCCTCCACCTATTATAAACTGACTCCTGTCCTATGCCCTCCACTATTCCACTCAAACCACTCTTACTAATGTAATCAACAAATTCCTGGTTCTCAGCTCCTGTCCACATGACAATTTTCCTCCTCTCTCTTAACCTATTGGCTACATCTGACACTATTAACCCTGATCATTTCAAGATTCTCTCTCATCTTATCTGACAGGCTCATATCAGCTTCTGGCCTTTACACCTACCACTCTAGTCTTTCCATCTCATTCTCTTGCCTGAGCTCTTATTTCTCGGTCCACTTATTTTACCCCATTTGCCCTTCTTTTATCTACCCTTGAGTCCATGTTCCCACTTAGGTGGATGGCTTCAATGCTCACCTGATGTTGCCAGGTTCCAAATAAATTTCTCCCATTCACCTCTCTCTCAGGTTCCCTACTGCTTACTTTAAAGTGGATATCAAATAGAAACTTCAATATCATATTCAAATGGAACACACCTTCTCCGGCCTTTCAATGAGTGTATGAGGCACTAAATCGTTCCTCTCTGTCCCTGTGTTACCCATAGGAAAGGTGCACCATGTCAGAAATGTGGGTGTCTTCTTCAGCTCTGACTCTGCTCTCATTCCCAATCAGTTCCCCCTCCCATTTGTCTCTGGAATCCATCTCATGTTCTCTTCTACCCTTGACATTGCTCCAAGTTCAAGCCCATCATCTCCTGCTTAGATCAGATATTAGTGCCCCAGTCCTAATGGTGTAATTTTTTTTTATCTCATTGCTTTTCTCTGACACAGTATCCCACACATCAGCCCTTCCAAAGTACTTGAATTTCTCTAAAAAGTTCATGTTCTAATGTGGTTTTCCCCCATACTTCAGCATGTGGTTCTGTCTGACTGGAATCACTTTACCACTCTCTCCCACTACTTGGTCCTCTGGGCAGTACTTATTTATCTTCTGAGGTACATTTAAAACATTACCTCCTTCCTGAAGGTTTCTTTTGTTTCACTCAGCAGAATTACGCACTTAAACTGTAGAAAATAACTTTCATGTATAACTGTTTTGGACTCTTATTGATTTAATATTATCATCACTGCTAGGCTATAAGGTAAATACAAGAAAAAGTTATGTTTTATCAACTTTCTTTTTCCTAGTGCCTAGCACAGTGTCTGAGCCATTTTAGACACTGTTGATGAATGGATGAATGAATGAATGAATGAATGAATTTGGGGGCAGTACCATGGAAAACATAAACACATTTGTATGTTTCAAAGAGGACAATAGCACCAAATTGGTCCTTAACACAAAAAGCAAATAAAGAGAAGGTGGGATTTTATAACAAATTTTCTATGGAGCATGTCTTTATGTGTTACCAGAGTTCCAAAGCTCTATAGAAAATCTGAGTGAGTGACAATCAAACCTTGAGCAACAAGATGATTAAAAAAGCTGAATAATAATTTTCCAACTATTTCCTCAAGATACTGGACACTGATGCCACCATTATTCTTATTCTGAGGATCTTGGTTTCTATTAAATTAGATAAGGTGTGGGGGATGTATGCCCCATTCCAAAGGTGAAGAAAGTGAGGATAAAGCAATTAAGGAGTAAGTTTATGAGAAATTTTAAGCTCATAGTTACAACACTACCTCTTTCCCTCACTCCAGAAAGCATTTCACAATGCAAGTGAGAATAGAGTTACTATTAGAATAACCTTTCTTTCAATTCAATTTATGAATACATAAACCATTCACAAACTTCAATACTTTATTATAAGCAGCACTTTGCTCATGAATATATCCCTCCACTGATCAAAATGCACCCGTGTGTCTTGACAGTAAAGTTGGAAATCATTCCATTAAACTATTGATTGGCTCACCAAACATCTTTCTTTTACTGGCAACCTTAAAAAATGTAAAGAATCAAAAAGGATCTCTGTGATGTAGTGTTCAGTTGCATTTACATTCTTGCCATTAGCAAATATATATTTCTCCAAAAAATAGTGTGGTATCTTGGATTAGATCCTGGAACAGAAAAGAACTGGAAAGCTGAATAAAATCTGTAGGTTAGATAACACTATTATACCAATGTTAACTTAGTTTGGAGAAATGTACCATGTTTATGCAAGATAGTAACATTGGGGGAGCTGGGTAAAGAGCAAGTGGGAGCTCTCTGTACTATATTTGCAAACTCCTGCAAATCTAAAATTATTTTAAAATAAAGTTTTTTTAAAATGCTACCTCATACTTATAGAGATGTTTTTTTGAAATTATTATTACTATGAAAAAGCAAGTTAATTGGTTCTCATACTCTTTATGTATTTATCATCTGAAAACATGCAGTGGGTACAAAAAGAAAAAACCTAGACTAGTGGATTCCCAGCAAAGATCAGCATCACACCCTACAATAAGTAAACATGAGCTTACAGCTGTTCCCACGTTACTGCCTGGACATTACAGGGAAAGGGAATGAAGTGCCAGGAGATAAAATTGATTTTTTGCTCCTTCTGCTAGATAATAATGCCTAACATCTATCTTACTTTTAAGATCAAGGCAGGAACTAAGACACAGCCTAGAGGGAAAAAAAATATCAAAATCAATATTATGCAGTATATCCTAGCCACATATGATTCATGCTAAAGTTAATACAATGGATATAGGACGGAGCTGGTAATATCAATTTAGAATTATTTTTCAAGATTAGAGTTTGTGATCATTTCCATGTGCCAAGGTTAAGCTTCTGCTACATTAAAAAGTGTGTTGGGGGGGCAAGAGAGAGGGGGGTAATGTACTAAAGATCAGGCCAGAAATCAAAACAGAATACAGATGTGAAGAGCGGTTTTGTTTCATTGCCACCTTCATATATTTGACTGGGTACAGGTAGTGATGGTCAGAGTCTAAAGGACATATAACCACCATTCATTTAGGCAAAGTAGATGAATATCTATCTAATGAGCATGCATCGAACACCTACTGTGTGCTTAGAGAAGGCTATTCAAAGGAAAGAAATATAATACTGCAGGGTACAAACACAGAGCAGTAGACAGAAATAATCTATTTTTTTTTTGTATCATACATAATTCTCACTGACATTAGTAGGATTTAAGAATGAATAGGGAATGAAAAAGTGTACTTTATTTCCATTTGTGCCCTCTCCTTAGCAGAATCTGCCCAGTTTAAATGCAGTTACATGATTCACAGCCTTAATGCGGGTATAGTGGCGTCAGGAAATATAAATGCTTGTGTCAGAGCCTGCGTCTTAAACTGATATGATTCTTCTCAGCATGCTTGCATTTTAGATGGAAATAACAGAATGATAATGTTCAGAGTGAGGTTTAGAATTTTTGAACTCTAAATGTGCTTTCTATATTCAAAGACAGATGAAACCCCTTCTTGGTATTACAGTTTGCGAACATTCAGAAATGTGACTATAAGTTCTTATTTTGAAGTTCATACTTCAATTATAATGCAAACCTAAAATTCTTAATAGTAACTGTGAATACCCATTGAGTACTTACTACATGCAAAGCACGGTGCTAAGGGTTCATGGACTTCTTGCTAATAATATTATGCCTTAAAAAAACATTATTAACACCCCATTTGTTACATGAGATGCCAAGTTTTAGGGAGGTAAATTAAATACTCAAAGTTAAACAGCCAGTAAGTGGTGATCTGTGGTTCAACCTCAGGCTCTCTAAATGCAGAATCCACCCTCAAAATCACCCTGTCTGCACAATACTGTTTTCACAGTTTAATAATTTAATTACAATGCCAGAATTTCTTTGCTTCTAAAATAATAAAATTATTATTACTTGAATAGAGCTTTTTTTCCCCTCTATGAGACAAACTTTTTAGTTTTCAGCATCAAAAAAAAAAAAAGTAAATGTTTAAGTTGTAAAAGGGAAAAGGGGCAGAATAAAAGTTGAGAATTTCATTGGGAAGAAGAACCTTTAGAGCTGGATGGTACAAAAGGGACAGCCAACAAAGGCATGGGGATAAACTTTACCAGTCTGCATGATTCCTAGAGACCTGATAATGCTATGTCACTACGGAGAATATTATAGAGAAAGAATGAAGAACAAATGAGCCCTTGAGGCTGCATAGAATGATAGGGATCCTGGCAGGCATATGACACCAGAGCTGCAAGCAGGGACAAAACAAAGCCCTACCGCACGCACAGAGAGGAAGTATGAACTCGGACAGCCACCACCAACACTAAGACTGACTCTGGCATGCACACAGTTATTTGTAAAAATGGGGAAAAAAAAAAGTGCCATATTCTGAGTCAGGCTGGGCATGGGTTTCTTCTTGTGGTGCCCAAAGTGCTATCCTTGAAAACTGAGGATTATTAAGAGGGTCACCGATGCCTCCAATGAGGACATAGTGTGGACTAAAGGGTGTTCAGTGATTATACACCAGGGTGGCAGTGAGGTGAGTCCCACTCTGCCTCATCCTGGATCCCAAGGAGGAGGCCAACCTGCCTCCTAAGGAGGAGAAGATTTTCAACAAAAAGTAATATAAGAAATGTCAGAAGACATGCAATGAAAGGGAAAAGAATGCCTCCTGACAAAGCAGTCCCAGCAGGGCAAGCGTCGACGAGCATGACATCCAGGACCGGACATTATGGTCCAGCCAATGCATCCGTGTGATAGATGACAGGGAACTAGAGCTCTACCTAAGGAAGGTCAAAGTTGGGAAGGCAAAAAACCTTCCTTCTTCCCACCCTAGCTCCTATGGTAAAGGTGCTTATTATTCGGTAATTATTAAATATAATTATTAAAGCATTCAGGCACTGAGAAATGATAGGAGAAAGTTGAAAGCTTTGTTTGCCACATCTCCAGAGTGGCCACATCTATCATTTTGAAGGCTAATAATCCTTAACTTGCTTAAAGAGAATAAGGGAAAACAGGTTCCTTCCCCTTTAAGCTAGGAGTGCTCCTTGGCAAATGTTGTTAGTTCTGTTATGTGCTATGTGACGTTTTATGTGACAAGTATCCCAGAAAGGGCTGAAGAGGGGAAATGCACCCTCCAAAGGCAAGCCATCAGTCGAGAATGATTCCAGTACAGCATGAACCACCACCCCCCTCCCCGGTCTCAATACTGTTATTTATAGCAGCACTTTGGTTGAAATCCCCAGGCAGCTTCTCTTTCTGTGGAACTGGAAGTGAGAAGTGCTTCAGGGAGAGGCCTTGCAGGCACCTCAGTGCTGCTGGGAGATCCACACACACAGCTCTGGATGGTGTCAAAGCCCCCATCTGGGTACACAGTGTGGAGACATCATCTGCTTCTCTGCCCGTCCGGATATGAACGTGTGGAATCTGGTAAACACATGTCAGTTTTTCCTCTGGAAAAGGAAGGAGAGCCCGTGGGGAGTGATGATAGGTGTGTGTGTGTGTGTGTGTGTATGTGTGTGTGGCAGCTGATGAAACAAAATTCTATTCAATCTTTTGGACTTTTTCTTTTTTTTTCATTTGTATCCAAATGCTCTTGCTCTTCCTTCTTATATTATCTTGATGATGGCTACCTCTCACCTCTTTAAATATGGTGCTTTGCTGTTATTGCTGTTCCTATGGTTTCCACTAATTGTTAAGCGCAGCGCATGTCGCACGTAGATTCCTTTCCCATGGAAGGAAAACGGGCTTCAGGGTCACACACACACAGGCTCAGAGGCTGAGCCTGCCCCGTAACCACTCATTCAGTGAAACGTACTGAGCACCTATGTGTCGGGCACTGAAATACCTGCTTGTGCAAGTCTACTCTTCTGACACTTATGCTGTGATGAGCATCACTGACCGCCCCCAAGTAAACACCCCCCTGGGATGTGGAGTCAAATAGCCCCTGAGATGTGCCATAAAGCATAGGAAACCGGAATGAAGGGTGGCAGGGAAGGTTGGCTGACAAGATGGCACTTGAACAGAACTTGATGAGAAGGAGGGAGCCACACAGACTTCAGAGGGAAGGGAAGGGTGCACCGTGCGAGCAAAGGGTAAGCACAGGGGCCAGGAATGGGAGTGTCCTCTTGAAGAGCAAGCCAGTAAGGATGAGGGGATGGAGCCAGGAGGAATGCGCACAAGATTAAGTCACCTTGATAAATGATCTCCTCTAAGCTTTAGCATTCAACTAAATATGGCACTAATAATGCACATCCTTGGGGTTATTGTAAGGGCTAGAGCAAAATTTTCCAAGGGGCTTATTACACATCTGCTTCAAAGTAGGGAGCCAGTTATTCTCCATTTTCACGCTCTCCCTCTCGGCCCCTCTGTGCCTGGCTCTGTGCCTGGGGAGCCCAAACACTATGAACAATGCCACCCAGGCTCCTTTGTGGGTCTGCTCAGAGGCCAGGAAGAGAGAGGTTGAAATATTTCCTTTCCACTTACTTCCTGCTTTGGTGTTACATTTTTTTCAATAGCTGCATTTCCCCAAGAATATAGCTTCATGATATTGTGATTGATTGATTGATTGATTGATTGATTGATATTGTGATTTATAATAAGAAATACATATTCACCCCATTCCTGGCACAGAATTCCTAAAACCCTTGGAATTTTCTAAGTGATAAGAGAGATGAAGGTGTCTGTCGTTATGAATAACAAGCCCCTTCAACCACACCTGATTTTATGTCAGTTAGGTGACTTTTGGAAAGTCCCTAGGTCACTGAAGGATGGGAGCTAATTCTCAGGAGAACCAACAATGTGATTGGAGAATTCAAACTTTCTTTCTTTTTTTTTTTTTAAGATTTTATTTATTTATTTAGAGAGAGAGCTTGAATGGGGGCAGAGGGAGAGGGAGAGAGAATCTCAAGCAGACTTCATGCTGAGTATGGAGCCTGATGTAGGGCTCAATCCCAGGACCCTGAGATCATGACCTAAACTGAAATTAAGAGTCAGATGCTTAACTGACTGAACCACCCAGGTGCCCCTGGAACTTTCTTTCCTACCCTACCCGCCCGACCTCAGGGAGGGGTAAGACCCTGGAGATTGAAACAATCTTAATGATTTAATCAATCATGTCTATGTAATGAAGGCTCCATAAAAATTCCAAAGGATGGGGTTCAGAGAACTTCTGTGTTGGTGAACATGTGGAAATTTGGAGAGAGCAGCGTACCCAGAGACAGTGTGGAAACTCCTCAACCTTTCCCCATACCTTGCCCTATTTATCCCTTCTGTCTGGCTGTTCCTGAGTTATATTCTTTTATAATAATAAAAGAATAAAATAAATAAAACCTTTAATAAGAATAATAAAAGAATAAAATAAATAAAACCTCTTTAAAATAATAAAAACCTGTACTGGTAATCTAGTACATAAACTGTTTTCCTATACTGTGAGCCACTCTAGCAAATTAATAAAACCTGAAGAGAGGGTTGTGGGGGTCTCTGATTCATGGCCCATCAGTCAGAAGCGCAGGTAACAACCCAGACTTGAGATTGGCATCTGAAGTGGGAGGAAAGAGGCAGTCTTGTGGGGCTGGGCCGTTAACCTGTGGGATCTGATGTTATCTCCAGGTAAATAGTGTCAGAATTGAGTTAAACTGTAGAATGTCCAGCTGGCGTCACAGAATCCTTGATGTGTGGAAAACCCAGACATACATGGTGTCACGGATGAAGTAGTGTAGAAAAGTATTGAGAGTAGAGCAGACACACAGTAGTGTGTTTTTCTTCTTGCATATGCCCCTTCCGGGAAGTCCTTCCTCCATGGGTCCAGTCGTCCTGGGCTCTTTCAACACTCTTTCCTCTCTGTGTCCTTTCAACCTTAAGGATGGCCATTGTTGTGTGCAGTTGGTTGCCTCTGGCTATTGCATCATCCCTCATTTGTCTGCTTTTTGTTTCTCTAACTCTGACCATGCCTCTGGTGGTGGTGTAGTCATTAAAGTTTCCTAGTTTGAACCATTTGACATAAATTCTGCTCCTTGCCAGGACCAGACTGATAGAGAAGTACTCGATAAATAATATTATTGTTGCTGCTGCTGGTCTTGTTATTTATACTCTTCTCACCAACACATTCAACCCACATGCAAACTATAATCATACCAGATTGTAGCTATTGCCAGAAGACATAAATCCCCCAGAACATGGTGCATGGTAGAAAAAAATAATTTTCCCTTTACTATTCTAGGTTCTTGGCTGAGACCCACCTGTAATAAAACATGGATTAACAGGAGAAAAACGAACAAGTTTAATAAAATGTATACCTGCTGTGTACATGGAAAACAGAGTAACTCCTCCAAGTACCCAAGCCAACACCTCAAATAGCATCTCCAGCTAAAGACAGAAGAAAATATTAGGGGGGGAGGCTTATAGTAGGTTTTTAGGTAAGGCTCAGTAACCAAGATTGTTATGTAGATCTCAATTATTGACTTCTCCATCCTTCAGAGTTTCTAGAGATTTAATCATCCTGCTAGGGAGGGAGAGGGAAATACCTTTGTCAATGGGAATTTCCCTTATAAGTGTAAATGCCTCTAACAAAAGCATAACTTTCAGAACTTCTCTGTCTGCTGTTTCTTAAAAATAATTAGCCTAAAATAATCCTTATGCCAAAGAGGCATATTCTGGCATGGCAAATTCTGATCCCCTTCCATAGTCACACCCAGAATACTGAGGTATTCAGTATTTTCAGGGAAAAAAAAACACACAACAAAACATTGAGACCAAAGAGGACCAGAATATAGACTTTTGAATTTCTTCCAGTCTGTATTAGTTTCCTGTGACTGTTCAGCAAGTTACTACAACCACTTGGCTTCAAAACACAGAGATTCATTCATTTTCTCAGTTCTGGAGGCCAAAATCTGAAATTAATGAAGAGAGTCGGAAGAAAGGCAGGTAGGGACAACCCCCCACCACCACCCGCCCTATGAGGAAACTACCCTTAAAAGGATTTTATACCACCCTGGAAGGAGCTCTCTACCCTTTCCAGTGGGAACAACTGCCTGATAGGTAGATGAGCAGGTGGACAAAAACCTGATTGGGTGACAGGCACATGGAGAGTTAATCAGATTAAAACAGCCTGTCAACAAGCCCACAATATCCCCTAGACTTAGAAACTCTGGTGGCAACCCCTTTGGGTCCCTTCCCTCTTTGGGAGCTCTATACTACTATGGCTCAATCAACTTTGTTTTGCTGCTCACCAGTCTTCATCTGGTCTACCTCTTCATTCTTTGAAGCAGCAGTGTGACCAAGAACCGCAGGCACCAAAGGAAAAGAAATCCTGCCACAAGATCAAGTGCTGGCCAGGCCACAGTCTCTTCAGAGGCTGTAGGGGAGAAACTTTCCTTGCCTCTTTCAGCTTCTGGTGGCTCCAGGCATTCTTTGGCTTGTGGCCACATTGCCTTTTCTTCTTCTTTGTCTTCTCTCCTGTGTGTCTTTCTTATAAGGGTATACCTGATTCCATTTAAAGCCACCCAGATAATCTAGGATAAAGCTTTTTCTCTCAAGATCCTTAACTTAATCCCACCTTGTGTTATATAAAGTAACACTAGTAGATTCCAGAGATTAGAAATGTGGACCTTTTGGAGTGGGGAGAGTCACCATTTAACCCAGGACACAATTCCTCTTTTTTTTTCTATTTTTAGCTGCTCTAATATGGCACAACCTTCTCTCATTTTCCAGCCTTCTTCCTTTGTGCCTTTCCTTACATTCTAGTTTTTCTTTTTCCCCCCATCAGAATCTAAGTAACAGAATGACTTTCTTCATTTCTTCTACAATTTCTCTGAAACTGAGTAGCCCTACTCATTGAACCCACTGAAGAGTTCATTTTATTTCTTTTGCCCAAATCGGTTTTGCCTAGCAATACAAAAGATTCTCAAAAATTTCCTAGAATTTTCCTTGTGGAAAAAAAGAACCTGAAGGAAAATTTGTTCATTCTATCGCCTGGAGAATTAAACACATGGAGGTTCAGGGACTCTAGGATGTTCATTTATATTATCACCTGTGAAAAGCAACATGTTCAACTTATCTTTGACAATATTTAAGCCTGATCTTTGTCACGAGCCATACTCATATAAAGTTCTGAAGATTTATTTATTAGAACATAAAGAGCAACAACATATTTCATCATGATGAAGAGGGAGGAACTTTCCTAAATGTCTGTACTTCAATTCTGAAGTACCTACTTGATCTTCTTTATTTTCAACCACACCATGAAAAATTCAGGTACTCTGGTGTGGTGAAAAGAGAAGGATCTCATTTTGAGCATTCCCTTGGCCACAAAAAAGGCAGTGGAATCAGTTCAGCGATGAACTTTCTGGATCTCAGTCTCCTGTTCATTTAAATACAGGACAGAATAGAAGCTGTCCATTTTTCTCTCAAATGAAAGCTTTTATTCAGTTCTGACCTCAGTGTGAGTGCTGTTTCCCAAACTGACAAATGATGCTTTCCTTGATGGAAATGTTGTTATAAAAGTTCAAAATATTAAAATGCACTAATAGTGATATTTAAAAAGCAACCTAAAAAAAGAAAAACAAAAAAAGAAAAAAAACACAAAACACTACTATCTTCAGGCCCACATTTGTAAATTACTCTAGGTCTTCCTTAAGAATTCAAAGGAGACCAAGATTGTTTGTTTCCTCTCCTCTGGCTCTATTTCGACCTCCCACTGTGCACGGTAGGGGTAAAGAAGGACCAAAAAAGAGAAGAAAAAATAAACCAGATGATCAATCAGAAGACTGAAGGTTTTTTGTTTTTTTGTTTTTTTCTTTAACCCAGAAACCCTGGTGCTAATTATTCTACCAGCCTTCCCACAGGTTGCACAGGGATAATTGGTGAGCAAAACCTAACACTGCAAGTTAAAAAAAAAAAAAAAGAGGATTTTTTTTTAAATTTTATTTTATTATGTTATGTTAATCACCATACATTATATCATTAGTTTTTGATGTGGTGTTCCATGATTCATTGTTTGCATATAACACCCAGTGCTCCATTCAGTACGTGCCCTCTTTAATACCCATCACCAGGCTAACCCATACCCCCACCCCCTCCCCTCTAGAACCCTCAGTTTGTTTCTCAGAGTCCATAGTGAAGAAGAGGATCTTTTTTAAAGTCTCTTTATGATTTCAGCCTCAGCTCTGTCTCGGACATTTGTCCATGTCTCTAATCCAGCATCGTTCTTTACAACTCCTTTTGAACATGCCCTCGACTTTCTCATTTCAGTTTTGTCTGTCCACCTATTCCCAGTGGCACCTGTTGCAAGAGCCTCCTGTTACTTCAGCAGAACCCAGAAAACGGTGCTCCTCCTCCAAGTTTTGAAAATAACAGCTCTACTAATGCGAAAACTTTAGCCAGGCTACTGATAGCCTTCTGGGTTTAAAGCACTGTCATGGTAATTTCCCGACAGAAAACAGGTTTAAAACTGAGAAAGTCTGAAGGCTAATCTTGATTTGGCTTCTGTTGCGGAAGTGGCAGCCCTAGGGAAGTTAATCACGCTCCTGCATTCCTATTTTAAAACTGCAATGACTGTAGTTCTCTCTTTCACACATAAAATTATTAAATAAATGGATTCAGTTATGGACTGACCGAGGCCAGGGAAAATGTAGAAGGTGAGTGAGAGGGTAACATTTTAAACTGCTATCGTCCTTGGCTAGCGAGGACCAGCAGACTTTCTCCCTCCTTGCGTTACCAGCAGATATAGGATATAGGAGATACTGAACAGACAGCTGGGCTCTAAACTATAGTGCAAAACAAACAAACAAAAAAAGAAATGGGTGCCTGGGTGACTCAGTCGTTAAGCGTCTGCTTTTGGCTCAGGTCATGATCCCAGGGTCCTGGGATCAAGTCCCACATCAGGCTCCTTTCTCAGCAGGAAGCCTGCTTCTCCCTCTCTCTCTCCCGCTGCTTGTGTTCCTGCTCTCGCTGTCTCTGTTTCTGTCAAATAAATAAATAAAATCTTAAAAAATAAATAAACAAAAGAACTATAGTTCAAACACCCCAAGGGGCCTGCTTCCCAACTCGGGAGAGATAATCTTAATTCTGGAGACCTAGTGTGCTTATTGGAGCTGATCACTGTTTATTTTGATGTGGCTAACAAAATATTTCTAAAATCAGGAAAGATATTTGTATCCCTGAGTTGAGTCTGTGGACATATAAAGCATGAGCCTTACACAGTACTTAGAATATTGCCGGGCATAGAGGGTGTACTCCATAGAATTTATTACTCTTCTTCATTTTATTTTTTTTAATGTTATTTATTTATTTGTCAGAGAGAGAAAGAGCACAAGTAGGGGGAACAGCAAGCAGAGGGAGAAGCAGGCTGTCCACTGAGCAAGGAACCCCATGCAGGACTCGATCCCAGGACCCCGGGATCATGACTTGAGCCAAAGGCAGATGCTTCACCAACTGAGCTATCCAGACATCCCCATTTCATTTTAAATTCATTATACATCTGTTTTCCTTGTGTTGCCAATAAGGTCTTCTATCTGCCTTCCTACTGGCTGTGTGTACATATTGTGCCAAATAATACCAATTTTACCTGGAAACCAATACAGACGATAATGTAAAATCAAGAGTCCCATGCAAGTGTAAAAGGAAGCATGCACCCTTGTGGAAGATTTTATTCCACAATAAATGGAATAGTTAATGAGGGAACCAGTAAGATATTAAGATCAGTTTAAAGAGTTTTTGTGGATCTAGGCATTTATAGTCAATTTAATAGATGAACATTAGGATAAGATTAATAAATTAGGTACAAAATTGGTTATTGTCCTATAGGGCAATAAGCCATAACTTTGGGACTAACTTTTTACTAGACAAAATTTTTTTGGATCTTTACTGGATAAAAATCTGCATGTCAGTATGTAACCTCACTGAATTGAAATTTTAAACAATAGTAAACAGGGCCTTGGGCAGGTCCATTCTCCTATATAACATTGACAAAATATGCCACTTACCAAGTTTTAAAACATATTCTTCTCTAAACAAACATAACTTTTAGAAAAATTATTTTAAAACAATATTGAGATGTATGTGTGGTTGTTCAATATACATTAGTTTTAACTGTCTTTAAAGATTTCAAGAGATAAAGATCCTTATTCGTTGAAACTGGTAAGTCAAGAAGAGTTCTCTTTCTCCCCAAATAAACCCTTTTGTTGCAATAATCTCTTTTGTTTTGTTTAAGCAAATTTGAGTTGGGATTTGTTTCTTTAACTATGAGCACAGTCCTCACTGGTAGCAAATCAGAGTAAATCATAGCTACTTGAATTCATTGCATTCCCGTGTTTGATCCAGTTCAATGGATTGTTTTTATTAGAAACAATTTACTTATTTCAAAGACATTACTTTGACCAGGAATCTCTAATGCATAGGGCTAATTAAGTCCACATAGACCACCATCATACCTTAGAGATCCATATTCTCTCTAGAGAACGAATATAAGAATTCTGTGCTTCCAGTTAACAATTGTCAATGCCCCAGTTCCTCCCAACTATATAAGGGAGGTGAAGAGAATGTAGGTGAGCTAAGCTTATGTATATGTATCTTCATTTTTGAATTGCAAGAGCATTTCCCTTTCCTTTTGGTAATATCCATGTGTCTGCTGTTTCCTGGACTTTCATGCAAACACAAGAATGAGAAACATTTCCCAACTTTTACTTGTCAGGGGTTAGAGGGGGTCACAAGTCTTCAGTGTCTTTTATCAGTGAGAACACTTCCTCTCTCCCTGTCTCTCTTACTTCATCAGATGCTTGCTTCATAGCTCATTGTCCAGATACCAAAGAGATGAAGATCATAAGGAAACAATTACTTTCCCATGACAAGGGGTTAAAAGCTTTATACTATTAAAAATGAGGGTAAACATTAACAATTACTCAAAATATGATGCCAGTTTATTAATCTCTACTCTCCACAAAGAGTTATAAGCCTCTGCAAACTACCTAAATAGAGAATGCTAATTAGCTTAAACAGCACAATAAATTCCAGGACCAGAGTGACTCAAACTCTTCTCTTTAGACACAGTTACTCTGTTCAATGAGGCCTCGATTTGTGCCCTGCAGCAGGATCGCTGCTCCTGAGGCATCATTATAAACCAAGCCTTATTTCTTTGACCAAGCTGCTCTGTGAAGTCATTTGCAATCCATTTTCTTTTAATTGGAAACAAATTAGTACTGTCTGGAGAGAACAATGTGAACATTGAACCACAATCTTTTGGTAGAGCACACCACAAACAGTGTGCACAATTTTTTTTTTTTTTTAACACTTCCTTTTTACCTACAACTTTTGAGCCTCCTATTATTTTATGTGGCCTCTAAGGTTCCACTATAAGCAAGCCATTAATGCTAATGTGAAAATCTTGCAATGTTTGGAATAAATTAAGCACAGGCTGTACCCTCATTATTTTACAGGTATTACCATTTTGCTGGAAACTTTTTTAATCATCTGATAGACATTAAGCTGAAAGAATCTCCTTCTACGCCCATTGTTTAAACTCTGTTTAGTAAATAGACTGCATACAGCTAACTGCTCTGACTTCCCTTTGAAATGAGTATATAAATAAAAGGCCACCACTGCTGTGTATAGTTCCATTTATGAAGCTTATAACCACAGGCTCATGCTGTCATTAAATACATGTGCTTTGGAAGTTAGTGTGCTGAGGATAAATGTCAATTAGTGCCCATGGGACAGAAGATGAGTCAACTACCTACTGGTCTTCAAGAACATCATGATCACTTTATAGCTTCTCTAACTCAAAGGTTATTTTTAAAAGGAAGCTGGGGTTAGGTAAGAGATCAAAAGCCCTCATTTACGTAAAGCTGAACTCTTCCAGGGATGGCCCCCAGACCCCTGGCATCAGAATTACCAAAAGTCCTTGTTAGAAATTCAGATTCCTAAACCTAATGCTACCCTTGACCTTCTGAATCAGAATTACTGGGTGTCAGACACCAGATTCTGCATTCTTAATCACCCTTGGGTGATTCTGAGTCACACTAAATTTTAAGGACTGGGAGATGTCTTTTTCTCACTCTATCCTCCCTATACATATGCTTCTGGGTCTTATGTCATCTCCCACCTATCGACAAGGAGATGACGGTACTGTCACATTTGAAACATATGCCTAAGTGTACCTTTAAGAGAAACGAAGTTTAAGCCACTTATGTCTATTAAACTAACATTACCAAAGCCAGGTGGGTGAATCATTTAGAAAGGTTTAAAATATTAATCTTTTTTACAGACAATATTTGAATTGTCCTACCCAGTACTCTGAATGAATTAACACCTTTTAGGGGAATGGGATACAGTAGTAGAAATACTCGTGTGACTCTCATAAATGCTAATTGACAGCTTACCTTGGCAGATATATCAAAATTCTGAAAGTGCTATTTGAGTTAGCCTGTAGCATGGCTCGCCTTCTGGCCAAGGCTTTGGGGCTGTTTGGATTGCCCAAAGCAGAAGGGTGCTATGACCCTCAGGTCACCTGCCACACAAGCTCTTTGTTTCCTTTTCTGGAAGCCGTGTACTAGGATCTAACGCTCCCTACCTCCAGGATCTGAATTCTCTAGAAAACTGCATTCTTTTTATTTTGGCCTCAATTTAAGTTTTTGTTGCATCCTGATTATTATAGGCATAATATTTGCTTGGTAAAACTTACTTTGCTAAATTTTCCAAGAAGTTCATGTTCTGAGAGATATCATTGTAATATGATGTTTTTATTTTATTTTAAAGTAAAGCATGTAAAAAAAAAAGTTTGTCAACTACTGTAGTAAAATGGAATTATTTCTTAATCATCACCTAGGATACATTTCTTAAACATTGCATATGGTTTGCATTATCTTTCATTGCTTTTATTACTGGAGCAGGACATTTTATAAGAACCTTTTGTGTTTTTTTTGTTTTTGTTTTTTTTTAAGATTTTATTTATTTGAGAGAGAGAGATTGAGAGCACAAGCAGGAAGGAGGAGCAGAGGGAGAGGGAGAAGCAGACTCCTCACTGAGCAGGGAGCCCAACAACATGGGGCTTGATCCCAGGAGCCTGAGATCATGCCCTGAGCCTAAAGCAGCCACTTAACTGACTGAGCCACCCAGGCGCCCCAGCTTTTATGATTTTTAAACAATACTCTTGTCTGATTTTCTGCTATATTTTCAGATACCTAAATGATTATTTATTCAGGAATATTAATCCAAAGTAGGTAACACTGATGATAGTGGTTCAAATTTAGGTTTTAAGTACTTAGAAATATAAGGTGACACTGTAAATTGAAGGATATACATTAAAACATCAATAATCCATGACTTATGAGGTTTACAAAGGACCTAATTCAATCACCATAAGTTCTAGTAAAGCAAAAAAGCAGACACAACCAGTTTCTTTCAGAAGATGGGGCAAGATTTGCTTAATGTGTCTATAACTGCTTTTGTGAAACAGTCTCTAAGGGAAAACCTTTCATGAATGGTAAGACTGCTTTCATTTCTGCTTTCTACAAACAGAGGGGTGGGGACCCTTGTTTATTGGACTTGACTTTGGAACTCCTCAAAGATAATTGAAAAGCCTCTACTTTCCACCAATATGTTTCATATGAATCATGACAATGATTCCTAAGTAAACATTATCAGTCATTGCAGAAATCATAAAGATGTATCTTGAATTCTCTTACTCATACCTAAACTTAATCCCTGAATTAATGAATGTTATGTGGGTAAAGAAAAGAGAGAATTGAATCATTGCTATTATGTTATTGCTATGAATTGAGCCCACCAAGATTACAGTCAAGATCCAAAAGTTCCATTTCTTGTTGAAAACATAAAAATAAGATATTTGGATGATGAGATTTTATATACACTTATGTAAATAAGATTATCTTAAAGAGTAATTCTGTTATTTATTTTTGATAGAAATCCCCATTAAACTAAAATATTCTGTTTGGGAAGCAGATCCTTGTCAGTAACAGGTTTTGAAAATGTGAAGCAGAAGGACCACATTAAAAAAAAAAAGAACGGTAAGGAATGCCATTTATCCTTATTGCTACTGAACTGGCTTTGCCAAAAAAAAAGATTATGGTGATTTTAAAAATGACTCTTAAAAGAGACTTTATACTAAATTTTTATGAATTGGCATAATATTCCAATTATGAATGGGCAGAAGAATCTCTTTCATAAATTTTCTTTTCCTTGGTGCTTGGTTCCCAATTCGAAAAGAAAACGAAAAACCAACCATCAGGAAGTGAAGCACCTAACCCATTGCCCTGAAATGTGTGTTCTTCTTGGGTCATGATCTCTCTTTACGTGAGGGAGCTCAGGGCTCCAAGTTTCCCAACCCCCGCCTTGCCAGCCTCCGGGAGAAGAGCCGGCTTTCCTGTGGAGTGCCAGGTTTTCAAACACCCTTTGTTTTCTTTCCCTAGAGTCCAGTAAATGCTGTCTTATTGAGTCATATGCCCTCCAGAACACAAACAGGACTCATGAAGGAGAGTCCTCGGATTTCTTTTCGTGGTGATACATCCAACTTTGCCGAGCTAAGTGGACCCAGGTTTGCAGAGACACACACACACCTAACTCACAAACGTTTTTTTCTCTCTAATCCTTGCTTTCTTGACTCTAAGTTTATTGTTGCTGTCAAAAGGAGATAAGCATATGTTTGTCAAGATTACTTCCTGAAAAAGATCCTATTTCAAACTCATTAAATAAATCGTGACTTTGAAAAAATATGAGGCAAAGATTATTTGTGTTTCTCCCTTCCTCCAGAGAGTAGTTTGCCTTAGTAGAGCAGTAAATAAAACCACTTTGGTGAAGGTTGTAACTGATTTTACATATATATTTCATCTATATATACATATATATACACATATAAATACCTTATGTGATCTATATGATAAAGTCACTTCTATATTACACTTCGTCTCTGTGTCCAGACTTCTCATTATCACTGAATCACAGTACAACCTCCTATCAAGTCTGAAATTTAATTAGAAACATGACTGCTTCCTTATAAGCCCTGAGGTCCAGCTCTTTACTTTTACATCTGATAGTCGCTGCTATTACACTAGCCTATTTCAATTATTTTCAAAGCATTTCAACTGCTGGTTCAAAGGTCTGAATCACCACAATCGACAACAAAAAAATTAAATCTACTATGTACCTGGAAATCTACTAGCTGATAAGAGAGGAAAGGTATGTAAAAGATTTATTAATTGACCTCGAGAATATTAAAATTAAATAAACTATTGAAATATTTAAGAGAGAGGCTATGAGGTTTTTCCTGTAAATGCAAGAGAATTCTAGAGATTTTATAAATCTGCTTGGTATTCACAAAGTCTGTAGGATTCAACTGAATCTTGAGATACTAGGATTTGAATGCATGGAATCATGGAAGATAGAAAATAGGAGATGAGTCAAGGCCTGAATAAATGGAACATTTACTAGAGGCAGCATCTCCAGCATAGGTTGGAGACTGCCTGCCTGCAAAGTTTGCATGGGAAAGATAAAGGGACCCAGCTTGGATAGGCATTATCGGTTGCGTTTGTGATGACTTCCAAGCCAGACAAAGTACCTTAGATCATGCCCCTCTGACAGCAGATACCCAGGATATACCCAGCAGATACTACAGGAAGCAGATACCCAGGTGCAGAAGCCCAGGGAGTGTATTGCAACAATGCCTCTGGAAGATAAAGGTGGAGAGTGCAGGAGTAGGCAAGAAAACCTTTTGATCATTGTAGGTCTGACACCTGAGAAGAAAGAGAGGGAAGGACAGACGGTTAGAAATAGCCCTGACCGCAGTGCACCCCTGAGGAAGTCCCAGCCAGCCCAGTGAGATCTCTGGCCCAAGGATGGCCTGTGGAGTCTGCCTCATGCTGAGATGGCCAGGTCACTGCCACCATGTATCGTTAATGTGCGAGAGCTGGTCTGGGAGAGTGACCTTAATATTAAAAGCCCTTGCATGCTGACTCCAACTTACTTTCCCAGACTCCTGAAACACTCATGTCTCCCTACACAAGTGGACTTTGAAATGCCCCTTGTGGGCACCTGGGTGGCTCAGTTGGTTAAGCGACTGCCTTCGGCTCAGGTCATGATCCTGGAGTCCCTGGATCGAGTCCCGCATCAGGCTCCCTGCTCGGCAAGGAGTCTGCTTCTCCCTCTGACCCTCCTCCCTCTCATGCTCTCTGTCTCTCATTCTCTCTCTCTCAAATAAATAAATAAAATCTTTAAAAAAAAAAAAAAAGAAAGAAATGTCCCTTGTTTTTATGGTTCTGGGCAGGCTGTTTTATACTTAACTGCTAGAGGCCAACAAAAAAATTCTGAAAAAGAAACATATTGGCTCAAAAATACAAAAATGATAAAACTGGTTTGACATTGGGCGCCTGGGTGGCTCAGTTGGTTAAGTGACTGCCTTCGGCTCAGGTCATGATCCTGGAGTCCCGGGATCGAGTCCCGCATCGGGCTCCCTGCTCGGCAGGGAGTC
>NC_138377.1:15727227-15761048 GCF_054177405.1 Leptonychotes weddellii | reverse complement strand
AAAAAAAAAAAGAAGATAACAGGAGGGGAAGAATGAAGGGGGGAAATCGGAGGGGGAGACAAACCATGAGAGACTATGGACTCTGAGAAATAAACTGAGGGTTCTAGAGGGGAGGGGGGTGGGGGGATGGGTTAGCCTGGTGATGGATATTAAAGAGGGCACGTTCTGCATGGAGTACTGGGTGTTATGCACAAACAATGAATCGTGGAACACTACATCAAAAACTAATAATGTAATGTATGGTGATTAACATAGCAATAAAAAATTTAAAAAAAAAAGAGATGGGCTGAGCCTCACTTATACTGACATGGTAAATCAGCTTCCTCCTGTGCCTAATCCTGGCTTCCTTACTTTCTTATATGTGTGTCTCCTGGAATACTCCCCCATGAACCCTCTGCATGGGAATCTCTATCTCAGCATCTGCTCCTACTGAGCACTATTTAAGACACAGAGTTTACCAGTGGGCCACCTGGATGTTTGCCCATTATCCTGATATAATTGTTAATGGCATCCTTTTCACTCTCAAATGTGTCCCACTTTGAGTACTAACCTGTGTGCTCACCCTAGTCACAGGTGACCTTCGCAAGGAAAGTTTGGTAGGGGCATAGTATGGGCACGGGTCTGATAAATCTGTATTGTTTAAAGTTACGAAGTTTATGATAATTTCTTGCAGCAGCAGTGGGAAACTACTGATTTCCCTATTGCTGCTCATTATATCTCTAGAATGTAAGGAGCCAAGGATCAATAAGGACAGAACCTTTTTGTCTTGCTTTCACTCTCACATCTAATGAGTTTCCTGGGTATAGCATCCCCTTACCTACCAGAGGAAATCCCCAGATTCATCACACTCAAGATCCTTGTTAAGCCCTGTTTTTTCCTACTGTTTCATTCCTGATGTTTTATTGGCCTAGAATTTATTTTCCTTTCCTCTCCTCCACTCACCCATCCCTCTTTAAAATTACATATCAAAAACTAGGTCTTATGTCTTATGTGACATTATGTGGCTTCTCTGACATTCTCTGTCCTCACCTGCATTTCTACCATAGATGTATCCACTTGCATAGCATGCTGCCACTAATAAGAATCACTCCCTAAATAAGTGTTGAGTGATTGAATGCCAAGTTTGCTTAAAAGGTTTTTAGAGTTTGTCCCCAAATCTTTCAAACTAGATGTTATAAGCATTAAGGTTTTCTGATATAAACCTTGCACCACTATCTTAGTGACTACCCATGTGCTCTTCCAGCATGTATTTGATCTGGATATCTTATTAGATAAAGTGATTTTCTACATCATCTGGTCTATAAGTGGTTAGAGCTAGGCTTGATTCAATACCTTTGTTCAAAGGCTTAAATATTATTAATTTTAGTAGATTCACAAATAAAAACTAATAGAGCAAAAACAAAGCCAATGTAATCATATGCTTGAAATAAAACTCAGGGTTAATATCCAGAACCATTCTCCAATGGTAGAGAGGTGGGGGAAGGGATGGTTGAGAAAATGAACCAAATAACTAAAGTAAGCAAAATGTTGGGACGGATCTCTGTGGAAGTCCATTTTGTTAAGGTAGCAACCAAAATGACTTTCTTTCCTTTCCTGTTGGTAAAACAATACCTCCCAGGATGGTAAATAGAAATCCAATTATCATGATTGAGTTTGAATTTGTGGACATTTCCTTCTGTTGCTGCTAATAAACTGAGATGTTAATTTGTGTTCTTCAATATATTTAGCTCAAGTGTGAGATGTAGAATTTCCTGAATTTGGACATCTGAGAGGGGGCATAATTTCGAGTAAATTTAATCACAAGGCAGTTTAAAAGATTGGCTGGGTGTACTGTGCTGGGAGCTGAGATTATGTTGCTAATGGCAGATGCCAGGCTATGTATTTGTCACACCCATTTGCGTAGGGCCCTGGCCCACCTATCTTGTACTATTGGAAAGAGGCAGTAGTTATCCATCATTTCCTTAATTAGTTGATAATTAGGGAAGCCATAGGACAAATACACTGTTTCATTCCAGGAGCAGATAGCCGAGACTTCAGATAAAAATGAGAACTGAGAACTGGGCTACTCTCCTTCTTCCTCATCAGGAACTGTCTTCTGGAACTCCCCTTCATTTGATCCTTCTATATTTGGATGTAATATCCCAACAGTGTTAATGAGTGAACATTGGAGCTCAAACTTTCCTTAGCCAAACCTTTCCCTAATAAATGTAGCCAATTTGCTCTTCAAGTCATCATTATCATAACCACTGTCATCATCATCATCATTGCCATCATTATGATTTACAGAGTACGTACGATGTGCCAGGAACTGTTCTTAAAATTAGCTGAAGTCTGAATGATTTATACTGACGAAGAGTAGATATTAAACTGTAAAGAGGACTGGCTGGCAGCAAACTAGGTAAATGACAGGCTCGGGGACATGCTGCCTAGGTTGAGATCCTAGTTTTACCTCTTACTACCAGTTTAAATTGGGAAATTACTTCTTAGTGACTCAGGTTTTTCAGCTGTACAATGGGAGAAAGAATAGAGCCAACATCATAGACTTAACGGGAGATTAAAAGAATTACAGCCCAGAATTAAATGTCTGGCACATACCAAGAGTTTAACAGGTATTAGGTAATTTTCTTATTGTTATGGGTAGGAACAAATTCTTTTTCATTTTTTCATCAAGAAAACCTAACAGATTCCTCACATTATGAGAGATAAGCAATACTTTTAAATGGAAGGAAGGAATGACTTGTAAGTGCTTGATAGTTATCAGCTGATTAGTATGGTAGGCACAATAATGGCCCTCCAGAGACATCCACATCCTATTCCTTGGACCTGTGAATATGTCACATTACATGATAAAAGGGACTTTGTAAATAGGATTAGGTTAAGGAACTTGTGAGAGCATCTTGTATCATCCAGGTGGACTTAGTGTAATCACAGAGTCCTTAGGAGAGGCGGGCAAGAGGATTACAGTGAGAGGAGATGCAATGACAGAATCTGAGGTTGTACTGATGAGCTTTGGAGTGAAGGAAAGGACCAAGCACCCAGGATATGGGCAAACTCTAGGAGCTGGAAAAGGCAAGGAAATGGATTCTCGCCTAGAGCCTCCAGAAAGAATTCAGTCCTGCTAACACCTTGATTTTAGGATTTCTTACCTCTAGAATTGTAAGATAATGAACTTGTGTTGTTTTAAGCTACGAAATTTGTGATAATGCAGTGCAGCAGAAATAAGAAACTCGTACAATTGGATTTTAGGCATCATGTGAAGATAAAAAGGAGTTAAGAACCACTCATCTCAACTGTTTGGGGGTAATGTTAATCCTCTCATGCATCTTCTGGCCCAGCTCACTGAAATTAGAGCACCTCATGAAAATCTTTGCATTTAATCACTGTTTTTTGGCTGGAAAAAAAGTATGTGTTGTTGCCTCTTGCTTTTTTGATACCTGTTTATATTCACAGGGACTTACTTATTTTACTTCTTTAACAATTTATGATGGCATTTGAATTTGAGTCTTTATTGTCTTCAAAGAGAGTGTTCATTTTGAGAACAAAGATGCTAGGATAAATGTGGGTGTTGATGGCTGGGCAGTTCTCCTGAGATTGGGTTGACAGGAGAAGCCTCAGGGAAGGAGATTTGCTGTGAATGACAAAAAGGAATTTACAGGGAAAACTTCACTCAGCTGGTAACTGGGTCTGCGTATGAGCAAGTTATAATTTGCAGGTATTTGATAACTGGGTCCCACCCTTCTACAAGCATGATTTGGGAATTGGCATGCCTAACTGAATTGAATGTGTTACCTCAAAATCATCCCTCAAGAAAGTTATTTTACACTGGGGATGAATTTTGTGTCTAGGTATGTCTTCAGAATGAATTGCTCAAGAGCCCTAAGTTGTCTGTTTCAGCACGAACCTCATGAACATCAGACCTGTGTTTGACATTGAGCATTTCTCATTGCTGATACAAATGGTCCATAGGACCAGGAACAATGGGCTAAAGGTCATTTGTGTTCCGTATGAGCTCAACATCTAACATGCTCACTGCCCCCACACACAACCACTTATGACAACAACCAAGGGTTCAGACAATTCCAGACTTTTGTCTTTAATTATAGTTTAGTCAACCCACTGACTTCCCCTCACCTCTTCCTTACCAATAGTAATCAGAGAAGCAACTACTTTACATGCTTATATTAGCAAGGTAGGGAGAGCAGGCTCCTCTCAAATGGCAGCGCCTACAGTTTTGTTGCAGTTACAAACTTGAGATCCCAAAAGAAAGATTAGGATTATAGGATTATATTAGGTTATAGGATTATAATTATCATTCCTATTTAAAGACAAGGTAACTGAGGCTTAAAGAGATTAAGTTAATTGTTGGAAAAAATGGAGCTTGAGAGTATTAAGTCAGGATTCGAACTGTGAGTGGTCTGAATCCTGAACATAGCCAATAGCCTGCTCTCCACAATTGTCTTCTCTGGTGGCACGTACTGGAGAAGGAACTGGATATAGATGATGGTAACTGTGGCAGAAGTTTGGACGGCCCCACAGAACTCTCTAGATAGCTGAACAGCTTTGCCTTCCACTGACCCTTCTTCGTATTCTTTTTTTTAAGATTTTATTTATTTATTTACCAGAGAGAGAGACAGCGAGAGAAGGAACACAAGCAGGGGGAGTGGGAAAGGGAGAAGCAGGCTTCCCGCGGAGCAGGGAGCCAGATGTGGGGCTCGATCCCAGGACCCTGGGATCATGACCTGAGCCGAAGGCAGATGCTTAACCGACTGAGCCACCCAGGTGCTCTATTTTTGTATTCTAATTACACTATAGCCTTTCTATTAAATCTTACAGAATTTTAAAAAATTAATTAATTAATTAATTAATTAATTAATTTATTTATTTACGAGAGAGAGAGAGAGAGAGAGAGAGAGAGCAAGAGCAGGGGGAGGAGTAGAGGGGGAAAGAATCTCAAGCAGACTCTCAGCTGAGCATGGAGCCTGACTCAGGGCTGATCTCAGGACCCTGAGATCATGATCTGAACCCAAACCAAGATTCAGACACACCTGACTGAGCCACCCAGGCACCCCAAGAATTTTTTTAAAAAGTGACAAGGAATCCAAACTTTGATTTTTGGCATTTATAAAGGCTGAAAATCAACCCTCGTGGTCCACAGTGGAGGAAGGACTAAGACATTTCCTTGGGTTGAGACCCACTTGCCTATAGCCAAGTGAAATTCAAAATATGAAAACTGAGCTTTCATGAGGAGACCTAGCAAACATGCTCAGACCAAGTCTGCTTTGATAATGTGGTCTATTTATTAAAGGCATAAAATGGCTTAAAATCCCAGAGAAACCGGCTGAATCAAGTGCTATATTTAGGAGACAGTGAACTTGGCATATGATAGATGAGAGGGTTAGCTTTATGGCACAGAGCTAGATGCGAATGCCAGCTTTGTCTTTTGGTAGCTTTGTGGCAGGAAGCACATTATTTACTCATCTGTGCCTCAGTTTATTCATCTGCAAGATGAGGATCACAGTGTATACAATTAGAGTTATTGTGAGGGGTAAAAAGCAAGCATGGATATAAGGCACTTTAGCACAGAGCCTGGTGAAGAGTAAGAACTAAGGAGAAAGCAGTTCACATTACCATCTGCAAACATGCAAATGGGGTTCTGGAAGGGGCTGTGGCCATGCTCTGCCCTCAGGGCCTGGTCCTTTGCCTCCCTGCTGTCCTGCCTTGATCTCCTGTTAGTGCTTAGAACCATGTGGGGAAGCTCCAGCCAGGCACTTCCTTTACTACTATTTCACAGAAGCCTGGAGGACCTCAGAGAGTGTCAATTTTACACCTTTTTGAAACTCTAGATTCACTTAAAAACAACCCCAAACCAGGTGAAGTCACATAAATGTGTAAACTGCAAACCCCCAGCCCGTCTGTCTACAATGTAATGACAGGAGCAGATCGATACAGCCTTAATTGTGTTGCTGAGGTCCCTGGGCCCCAGAACACAGTGCACAAATGGAAAGCTGAAAATGTTACATCTGGTCCTTTTCCCCCAATATCTCACTCTATTTCTTTGAAAAGATCACATCTAATTTTAAGTCATAAATAACTTGGATGGGAGCTAAAATGCAGCTTGCCGTGCAGTAGTGAAAAAAATAATGAATTTAGCCTGGTCCCAATACACCTAAGGCTTACTGCATGCATTATGTCAAGCTTATAAAGTGTCATCTTTATGGCATAACTGTAAGGATCTGAGTGAGGGGTACCACCAGTACTTAAGAGGAACACAAATCAATATGGAAGCAAAGACATAAAAATGCAGTGGCATTTATTTTATCCATCACACTGTATATAAATATATATACATTTAAAACCAAAGGTTTTACCTTTGTAATAGACAATTACTTCAAATAATATCATCATGAATCATAACTTATTATTGATTCCCTATTTATATTCCAGGGAAAGATGCTCTCTTTTTACTGATATAAAGTCTCATCAAATAATAATTTATAGTATTTAGTTGAATACATTTTCAACATAGTTTTTTTTTTCACTTTATAAACTCAGGCATATTAAGCCAATTTATTTCATTTTTAATTTTTTTATTTCCTACTGTGTCAGCATACACATATGCCACTTCTAGGAGATCGAGAAAGAAAGGTAATAAAAAATACACAATTAAGTGGAATTGAGAAATAATGGATCATGTGAGTAACAGGCAACTTAGTTTATACATACATTTCTTTATATGAGCATTTAATTCTGTTTAAAAGATTAATTAATGTAATTAATTTAGTTTAAAAGAAAGGTCCTTGTACTATATGGCAAGCCATCGCACCCTGTTCAAATTCGTATCTGAATAACTGAACATTGATACTATTTCATTGTCTCTTTTGGCATAAATAATAGAGTGGACAAGGACTACTGTTCAAATAAAGTAAGAAAAAAATGAAAATAAATAAAGTAACGAATCCTCACATATCTTGAGAAACAAATGCTATGAATAGTCAGAAGATTATTAGCTAAGATTAGACCAGCTTTGCCCAGTTAAATAAGTTACTACCTAAAAATAGTAACTGGTATAAGTTTAAAATGCATGCGACTACTGGGATTCTTTTTATACTGATGGGTATAGCACTAAATGGATAAAACTTGGCAATAATTCAATCTTATAAACATGTACAGACTACTTACTATATGCCAGGTCCAAGGAAAACACTGGGAATCAATAGGTGGTTCACAATCAAGAAATAAAGAGAAGGAGCATTGTGTTGTCCAATGTGAAAAATAGAAATGATAAAAATAGGATGATAAAATAGATTTAGTCTCAGGTGTTATGGGTGCCTAGTAATATTTTTTGTTTTGTTTTGTAGAGATCTATAATAAGATAGCCCCCTTGCGGTCTTCTAATATGGTAGATGAAACAAAACATATTGTTTAAAAAAAAAATCAACCAGCAAAACAAAGAGGATATGCAAGAATGAATGTCATACTAATAAGATCTGAAAAAGTTCATGGTTAGGTGCAGAAAATTGAATAAATTTAACCCAGCACAGAAACAATAAGCTTTAGGATTCTGCTAAAGCCACATACTTAATATTTTACTTAGACTTTGAGAGAATGCAATTTCAAAATATTACACAATTGTGCTTAAACCAGCAGCCATACCCAGTGGGAAAATTCCTTTCTCCCATATCAGCACATCTTTTTTTTTTTTTTTCAAGCGGATTAGAGCTAATTTTCAGAGTAGTTTCTAAAATTCCTTCAACCAAGTTATCAAAGCAGACGAATTACATTTCCTTGATGTTTGCTATTAACAGATTGTCCAGCGATAGGATTAAAGTCTCCTTTTTGGGGGCGCCTGGGTGGCTCAGTCGTTAAACGTCTGCCTTCGGCTCAGGTCATGATCCCAGGGTCCTGGGATCGAGCCCCGCATTGGGGTCCCTGCTCAGCAGGAAGCCTGTTTCTCCCTCTCCCACTCCCCCTGCTTGTGTTCCTGCTCTCACTGTGTCTTTCTCTGTCAAATAAATAAAATATTTAAAAAAAATAAAGTCTCCTTTTTCCCCAGACATGAAAAACATTCTTGTAAGCTGGATTAAAAATCTAGATAAAATAATAATATTAATGATATCTTCTGCATCACATTACTTTCCACATTCTTATATTTGTTATCTAATCCCAATGACAGCAACCACAGATGAAATGCACTTGAAATAAATAACATGTGTAGGGTGTGTATCCTATGCAGGGTGGACCAGAAGCACCAGAGTTTATTGCCGTGACTTTAATAGAGAATTCTTTACATAATGTTACATGAAGTGGCAGAGCTAGAATATACAGTAATTGGAAGAAGGATACATGGAAAAATAAACTTTTCTGATGTTAAATATTAGATTCCACAGTGGTCTTGGGGCATGTCTGAGGATCTTAATTCATTTAGTGTGCTGGAACAATCCTTCTCTCAGGCTTATATCTTCTCAGTATACATAAGGCTGTGTTACCGACTCAGACATTAAAAAGGAGCCTTGTAAAACGTTTCTTACAAAAATAAATAACTTGAGTATCCAAATATGTAAGAGTTTAATTCTCAAGTTCCGGCATGTTTAAGATTTACATTCTTTAGGCTTCGATCTGAAACAGAGAAGAAAACATTCCTTTATGGATGAGATTTCTGAATGTATAACCAATGAGCAGTGTAGAACAGCTTTCTTTTTTTCTGCTGACCACTTCCTTTAGCATTAGTGGAAGGCAACAAGATCAAATATCAAAATATCAGCCCCCCAAATAAAATATAATTTCCAGGTATTTGAAATGGTGCAGTTATGAGGTCATGGTCCTCATTTTCAGGCTCTGTGTTTTCTGCTGTTGTTCTCCAATTCCAATTTCAGATGATGTTTCCAGGACATCAGGAAAAGCACCAACAAACACAAGAATGCATGTCAAATAGGTCGGATTTTGTCCTGGCACATCAAGATTTGTTCACTTGCAACTTTTAATTTTCCTAAGTGGATCAAACTAGTGTTGCTAATAAACCAGTCCAGAACATCATCTGAATTAGGAAAAAAAAAAAAAAAAAGAAAGGTCCAGGTTCCTTTCTCACATTTTAAACTTTTGTGTCTATGTTTATGGTTTATAGAGAGAGGCTTTTACTCTGTGGAGAAATAAAGCATTCAGAGAAGTTTCTTTTATGCTGGCAGACAAAAGGGAAGGCAAAATTGAAAATGCATTCTTCTGATATTTATACCTCTATCTGCCCCTGGGCAAAACTAAGAAGCAAACACAATCTGCTGCCCATCCATCATCAGTCTTCTCTTCCTACCACATCCCTCCAGGTATGGTCCTTCTCACGGGTACCCTCCCTCTTCCCTGTTTTCCCAAACTGTAGTTGGGTAATATAAACCTGATCATGTCATTGGAAGGCTGGAAACTTATTTTAAACTTCTGGCTTCTGCAATTATGCTGTGCAGACCATATCAACTTGTAAAATTAACCACATTAATGCAGTGCATTAGAAACTAATTAGAGAAAATTCCTTATGTCTAGATAAACTGTGTGTCTTATTGCATTTCTGGGTTAAGAAAAAAAAAAAAAGAGAGGAGAAATTCTGAATGGTAAAAAGTTGAGGTAACTCACAGAACCCGAGACAATTGCTCATATAATTATAAAAGACACTACTACATTTTCAGAGCTACAGATTTTAAATATCAGTGACTCCATCCAAATGTGGATTCAATCTGCCAGTTTTCTCTTCAGGATAGATAAGGTCAGCCTGATATGTTTGTAAAGGTCATTCTGTGTGTTTTTATGTCTGTCATACATATGTAGAGCATGTTCTCAGGTTTACACTTGCCCTTTAACTCCCAGAACATGAAATCTGCTGCTAGGAAAGACTTATAAAGTGTTTATGACATTTAAATCATGCACAGAATTTCTTACTCAGGAAGAGTGAGCTATAAAATTTGTATATGGTGTCCAACATTGAGACCTAGAATCTGTATTTGGCCCTCCACAACCTTGGTTATACGGTTGCTTCATCGTCTAGCTATCTGATTATATTTGCAACATTTATTTTTGTTACAAAACATCACATTGTTTGGGTTATCTTTGCTCCCTGTCATTAACTAAATAAATTATAATTATAATTATAACAGTACCCCATCTTGTTCAAGTATATCTTGTCATTAAGGTGGGTAGAGGACTTTTTTATTATGCAATCTGAAACTTTTAACATGTGCTGCTTAGCGTCCAGAAGAAACTATATGGAAACATCAACTAAACAAGGACACAATGAGTGCATGTTGATAGCGTATAACACATGTAATTTGTGGAGATCAAGCTTTGGTTTCTTACTGTCACTAGTATTCATAAGTCACATATTTACTGGTAACCTAACATGTATTTAACATGATACCAACAGACACACATGAGCACACACCTAACAAACATATTCTTTTTTAAGGATGTTTTAAAAACACTTTTGGGTTTTAATAAGTATATTAAGTCAGTGAAATACATATGCCCTCTTCATAAACAGGAAACCCTGGGAAGGAATTTCAACAAAACATTTTGGAGCATGAAACACGATAATAAAAAAGTAACATTAATTGTTGTCGGAACAGGGGTGTGATATAGAGCAGATGGCAAAGGGGGTTTAACTCTGCTATCTTTGAGAAAATCCTCCAAAACTGTCCCCTCTCAATGATGGTTATGACTATAAGAGGAGGGAAAATCTGGAGGAGCAGAGTGAAAGGTGAAGAGTCAGTGGTGTGAATCAGAGCACCTACAGGAAAGGCTTCTTGCATCTGGCTGGCCTGACCACCAAACAGCAGGTCCATCTCATCCCCATGTCATCTGGACTGGCCAGGCTCAATGCTCCTGACGGTAGATTCTGGGTGATGATAGAGGACAGTTCCTCAGATCTTTAGTGTTAGAAAATTCAACATTAAAAAAAAAAAAAATCTCATCTGGAATGTAGTTAAAATTATTTTTTGCCCTTCGGAATATGATGTGATGATTTGTTCCTGAATACAAGCAACTCGATTTTGAATATCTGCTGGTGGTCAGGGTGGTGGCAGAAGGACTAGAGATAAAGAAAGGTGATGTGAGAATAGGAGAGTTTACCTTAAAAGATCACACCCTCCAATACCTGTACACAAATTCAAATGTACAACACAACCACACCAGAGAAACCATAAGCAAGTGCACAGCGAACTTTCAAAATGCATGAAATAATGCTATGAATTGAGGAGCAGATCCCTGAAACATATAGCTAACTGGATTCATAAAGGGGAATCAAAATAGAGTTAAAGAGATTTGGGTAGAGATAGGGTGGCTCAGGCTCTAGAGGTAGTCCGCCAGTGTCCAACCCCGTAAGACCTTCCTGTAGCTCAGTTCCAGCGGCATTATGGGCAAAGTGCCACTAGCTACATCATAGATACAGACATTTCAGTAGTGCTTTATACCTAATAAACACTCAAAATCACTGGCCATGATTTTGCTATTATAATTCCAATTTTAGAAAAACTTACGAGCAAAAGATACACTAGGTATTGAAGCAGAAACAACCTTCAAGATGTTTTGGAATCTAGTAAATGCTTCCCTGGGATTGAGATATTGGTAACAAAGTATACAGCAGTCACTTTCAACGGGAGGTTTGGGAAAGCAGATACACTTGGAAGAGTTGGTCAAATTCTCCCAACCCTCTCTTCTTTTTCCTCCCACTCAGTGCATATTTGAATACAACCCACTGCTCATCATTTAAGCACAGCCACTTTATTGTTACTAATGGAAGTGTGGGAATGTGGATGTGTTCCTTCTATGTATTGGGGAAGAGTAAAGACTTGAGAAAAATTCACATGTTCAGTAAATACTTATCACCCAAGATAGCTTGGCCCGGTGTGCCTTTGTTGGCATTAAGGGAAGATCACGTTCACAAATGTGGACACAAATTTTATTCGAGAGACAGAATTCTCTAATCAATGAATGTTTCAATTTCCACAATTTACTCCAAGCCAACACAGGGTCTGGCATAAAGGAAATATTCAGAAAACAATGTTAGCTCCTCCCTAGATTTGAATTCCAAGCACTTGTGAAGATCAAGTTGAGTGAGCCTGCCTAAAGTCGCTAAAGTAGCTGAGGATTAATGAGAGCTTGATCTGTAAGCTCTTAACTGGGCATGAGGAGTCCTCTTTGCATTCAGGCCTCTAAGCTTGTGTAAATGCAATGGGGGAAGGTGTTCAGGGAGATGTAGAATTGGGTGCTCTGCTTTGCACACTGACCTTCGGAGGAGCAAAGGCAAGAGAAAGCCTTCCCCAATTGCAAGAGAGTCTGCATCTATATATCTATATATCTATATATGCCAGAATCTTCATATACAGGCAAGCAATGCAGCATAGGGTGACAGTCACCTTGGATGGCCGATCCTATGAGAGTGGATGTTAATAATAGGGGTCTCCTTCAGGTCATAAGATTTGCTCTAACTTAGAGACCAGTCTGTTCAAAATTAGTGCGTACATATGTTCTTCTGGGATGCCTCTAGACCAGGGATTCTCAATCTCAGTACTATTGACATTTGGGGCTGGATAATTTTCCTTTATGGGGGCTGTCCTCTGTACTATAGGATATTTGGCAGCATCCCTGACCTCCACTCATTAAATATCAGTAGTACTCACTCAGTTGTGACAAGGAAAAATGTCTTTACACATCATTAAATGTCCCCTGGGAGATGAACCCCTCCCTCCCTGAGAATAACTTCTCTAGGTTGGTAAGTTGTAAACATCTGTATTTCAATGACTTAGTGAAGTGGCTAGCCAAAACCAATCGCTCCAGGAGAATATGTATAAGAGAAGCTGACAATGACAAGGACCATTAAATGTGTGCATCAAATATATTCAAGGTGGCAACAAGAAGGATGAGTGTCTGGTGACAGTTTAGGATATTGGGAGCAGACAATTGGACTCGCTAAGAAAGGCAAGGGGGTCAGCATGTTGGTGTGTTTTTCCCCAGGGAAGTTAGAACCTAAAATCGTGGATATGGGTGGAATGGAATTCTTGGTTTGATCCAAACTACTAGATGGTTGGTTCAGGAATCTAGGCGTGCTAGCTGCAACAACCTCTGCTCCAACAATCCTCAACTTCGTCTTGTACCTGACATTTCACCTCGTGCTCTGTTTTGTGCAATCCCATTTACTTAATGGCCCACGGTGTAGCGGGTACTTAACAGGAGGCTGTGAAAATATGAGCTAAGTAAATCAGATTTCCTCTGTATAGAGTATAGACTGGAAGGACAAACTGAATTTGACAACTAGAAACCAATAGTGTGGACCAGACCAGTAGCTGAGTCAATTTAACAGCAAAGTTCAAGTGAAAATTCTATGCTTCTGATCTACCATCTAACATCTTCAAATCAGGCTGTTTGGCTTCACCTAGATTATATCTGTTTGGAGCATTACAGTAATCCCCGTTGCTTCTGCTAATTTGAGTGTGTCTGTTCTTTGCAGACAAATGAGTCTATTTTAAACACTAGAGTTTTACCAGCTTCATGAAAAACCTGAGTAAGGTACTAGGAAGCAAAATTCACAAACATCAAACTTTTTTCTTTTATACTTCCACTGATGCCTACACGAATGTGAAGGTGTTACTATTATATTACCTTCACTACTTTACAAAGTGTCAGTGTTGATGTTAAAAAGACAAGTATAACATATATTTGTCAAAGACTTATTCAGTGCTGACTGTAAAGTTTATGTATAGCATTAACTTTTGCATGTGTGCTGCTTTGGTAAATGGAGTTTGAAATAAATACTAAATTATGTGAGTACACTGCGATGAAATGTTATTGCAAAGAACATGTTTTATTTCACCTGAAATAGTCTTCCAGTCTGACTTAAATTAAATTAGTCATGGCACTATGAGATAGAAAGTGCATTGTATAGAATTGCCAATACCAAAAGCTAATGGTTAATGATACATCCATGGCCATATTGCTTGTTATACCAAATACCCAACTGTCTTTTCCATTCTGAATTTCCCGAACTGCCCCTTCAGTTAGAAGTTAAAAATCACCTCTTCCGTGAATGTGTGAATAGTGATATGTTCCTTCAGTGGAGGCTCAAATTAGAATGTTCTCTAAGGCTTGGAAAAGACTAGGTTTAGGAGGGTCTTTCATCCCCAGTGGGTTCAGTTCCCTCTCCTTAGACAAAAATGCAGCTATTGCAGACTGATTTATCAGAATTGCTGTTCAGCATCTAGAAGTGACTCACCAGCTGGGACAATACAGATAGTCCTTCGGAAAAATAGATGAGGGCAGATTATCGCTAGTGTTTCGTATCTGTAAAAACAACCAAAAAACTACAATGGAAAAAAAAAAAAATCCTAAAACTTCACATGCCGAAAACCAAATAAAATCAAATATAAAATCCAAAGGGGAGACCAATGTGGTGATAGGCCTAAGGTTATAAGTCACCTATTTTGCTTCATTTAAAAAAAATGAATTAATTAGTATGGGACATATTATATGATTTGGAAATGGGGTTTTTGTGAAATACACCTTGAAACAGGGCTAGTTGATGTCTTTTGTAGCAAAAAGTGTGCAAATTGCTCCACTACTTAAGAATCATTAGAAGAGTTGAGAAAGTATCTCCCTAAAATCCTTCTACAATGTGTCCATTTAAAATGAATAAATATTGTTAAAGGAGAGTCCCAGCATGACAGTAGTCTTACATACTGCCTTCCATTTTACTGATACAGCTGAATACTACTTTGACTGGTGAGGAAGTAAACAAAGATAAAAGGACCCACACCTACCATTTATGGTACATCCTTTCTTGGCACTTCTATGTAGATTGCCACTGGTGGGAAGAAACTATCATTAAGCACTAAACACCTATATTATGGTGTTTATTTATATGGATCAGAGATCCCTAAAATGGACTGTATACACCCCAAGGGACCTGCTCACTGACCATAGCGTTTGGGGCATTCAGGATTAGAATTCCTATTTGAATTTATTTGTTCATATTCTTTTAATAGTCTTAATTTCTAGTTATGCCTACATTATAATGTGCTTACTATATCAAGACACTAATATCTGTATAGTATTTAACAATAATTATATAACCATATATTGCGGACATTCTCCTGAAGAAGATGTGATTAAAACTATTTGGAACCACTGAAGCAGTTTTCCTTGTGCTGGTACATGCAATAGTCTTTATTTTTATGTAACTCCAGTAGTCCGTAGTACAATGAATGCTTTCCAGAATCCTCAAGGAAGAATCCTTGTGGACAGCTAAGGTTTATATAGGCAGGCTATCCATTCATATGTGGAAACTCTTATTTCGTGTGTTGTTAACGGAATTTTCCTTCACCAAAGTATTTTCTTTATCTGCTAAGCGTGGCAATAGTTTTTCTGTGACAGTGACTTGTCCCTAACAGTCATAGCTCTTTGTTGTGGTTATTGTTTTTCTCATTGCTGGAGTGGTGGGGAGTGGGAGGGATAGGGTAGCTGGGGGATAGACATTAGGGAGGGTATGTGCTATGGTGAGCGCTGTGAATTGTGTAAGACTGTTGAATCACAGATCTGTACTTCTGAAACAAATAATACATTATATGTTAGGGAAAAAAAAGAAAGAAAAAGAAGACAGTAGGAAGGGAAAAATGAAGGGGGGGAAATCGGAGGGGGAGACGAACCATGAGAGACTGTGGACTCTGAGAAAGAGGGACGGGGGGGTGGGGGGATGGGTTAGCCAGGTGATGGGTATTAAAGAAGGCACATACTGAATGGAGCACTGGGTGTTATATGCAAACAATGAATCATGGAACACTACATCAAAAACTAATGATGTAATGCATGGTGATTAACATAACATAATAAAATAAAATTTTTAAAAAAATCTAAAAAATATGAACCAGTCCAGCAAGGCAGTTTCTTTGGGATCACAAAGAGAGACATACGTGAATGATACACACTGAGGGGTCCTTCCTAGAAGGACATAGAGCAGCCTGTATATCAGCTTTCTTTTCCATCAGCTCATGCAATCAAATATATAGAATCTGATGGCTAGTCTATCAGAACAGCTGTTCTATGACCCCAGACAGCAAATCTCCCAGTTTAATGAGCTACAGTGGCTTTGGTGCTTTTATATCAGCAAAGGCAACTAACCTACCTTCTCCCATTCTTAACCATGGCAATGTATTTCCATAGAAACAGACTGGCCTGGGTGTGTATGGTACCATTTGATGTGTCTAGAGCATGATTATGGAATGAACGATGTTCCCCCAAAATTCATATGATAAAATCCTAATCCCTAGTACCTCAGAATGAACTGTATTTGGAGATGGGGTCTTTAAAGAAGTAAGTTAGTTTAAATAAGGTCGTTGAAGTCAGCCTTAATCCATTATGACTTGTGTCCTTCTAAGAAGAAGATGCAGACATGCCTAGAGAGTCATATGAAGACAAAGAGAGAGAAGGCAGCAATCTAAACTCTAAGGAGAGAGTGCTCAGAATGAAATCTACCCTGCTGACACCTGATCTTGGACTTCCTGTGTCCAAAACTCTGAGAAAGTACATTTCTGTTGCTTCAGTCACCCCGTCTGTGGTATTGTGTTTTGACAACCTTGACTAATAAGTACCTTTATGGAACAGAGTTTGAACCAGCTACTTCAGATAGTTATAAATTGTTTTGGTGCAAAAAGGAATGTGAAAATTATCTATGAGCCTTTGTGTGGAAATAACAATGAACGCTTTAATAAATTTCCTTCTGGTCATTTAATATTGTATTTTATTATTTTCCTGTTATTAAATACTCTTAGTGAAAGGCATTATTAAAGCTATAAATAATACATCCATAAATGTATTTAAACAAAATCCCAGTATTGGGTATTCAGGCCAAACCTTTATTTATTTGTTTATTATATTACAACTTTAGCTGTGAAAAACAATTATATAAATCTTTACCCAATTTATTTATGTTCTTAGAATATAAGCAGATATTCACTGAGAAAAAGAATATGAGCTAAAGTTATATGGGTTAACAGCCTTACTATTTCTTTCTAAAAGACTTGCACCAATTTCTGCTAACAGCTGCAGCTTGAGCTAATACCTGCCAGTCACAGAAATATTAAGTTTAATGAATTTTCTTAAAGTGCATTTATTTAAGAGCAAAAACCAATACCTTATTTTATTTATAAGATTAAACAATTTTACTTTTTTAGTTAAAGTATTTTCTTCTGTGAATCATCCTTTGCTGTCTCTTGCCAGTTTTCCAATTATATTTTTAAGACTTTTCCATGTAAATATTCATATAATTTGAAAATGATAATTCTGTCTCTTTACCAGTAATATTTCCTATTTCTATCTGTGTTTCAATGATTAAAACTCTTACTATAATATTGAAAAACAGTGATGACACCCTTGCTTTATTCACTATTATTTTGGTAATGTCTTTATTAATATCTCTGTTAATGGCTGTTAATATCTTACAAATTTCTGTTGATAAATCATTAGTGGGTCACAATCTAAATTTAGTAGTTCATGACTAGCTTTTATTTATTTTGAGATAACTGTAGATTTAAATGCAGTTGTAAAAAAACATACAGCAATCTCTCATAATCTTTATCAATATTCTCCCAGTAGTAACATCTTATGTTACTATTGTGCAACATCACAAGCCAAGAAGTCAATATTGGTATTGACATAACCCACAAATCTTACATGACTAACTTAAAAAAATAACACTATAGAACAGAACAGAAACTAATACAATATATTGCATATAGCAAGGATAAATCTTGTTTCTGAAACTTGATTTATTTATACATGTATATTATATTTGTGATTAAGTTACTATGCTGCATTCCCCTTTCATAAAAGTGCTACTTATTAGTTGAATAGAAATAGTTTGTATCTTATTGAGGAATTGTAGGGAAATAGGGAGTGAATTAAAATGTAATAGGGGCACCTGGGTGGCTCAGTCAGTTGAGCGTCTGACTCTTGATTTTGGCTCAGGTCATGATCTCACGGTCCTGAGATCGAGCCCAGTCTGAGGTGCTGTGCTCAGTGCAGAGTCTGCTGGAGATTCTCTCTCTCCTCTCCCTCTTCCCCTCCCCCTGCTCACGCCTGTCTTCTCTCTCTCTCAAATAAATAAATAAAATCTTTAAAATTAAAATGTAATAGATTTTTAGATACATATTTAGATATGGTTAAATGGTTAGCTATGTTAAGTAATTCAAAGCTTTTAAAACAACTTCAGCAAAATGCCATTGATTATTAGATCACATTAAAGAATGTTGTTGGCAGTCTACCTCAGAGATCCAGTCTACTCAATATTTTTATCAGCAAATTCAAGGAAGATTTGGGAGAGATAATATTATTTTTCATCTAAGTGATAACAGGGAGGTGTTAAATTGATAGATGTAATTCATTACACAAAATGTAATGGTCAAAAATCAAAGTCTTAAATGCAGTTTGAAAATTAACTAAACATGGTCACATGGTTATGAAAGTTATAGGACTGAAACCAGCTCATCTCTCTCAAGAAAAGCAAAAACAAAAACAAAAACTAGGGAGGAGTCTTATGGGTTTCATTTAACTGCAAGTTCTATATGGGACAAATCCCCAGAGGAAAAAAATGTGATCAGAGTTGCCTAAGGCCTAGAATTCAAATAATCTAAGCAACAGTTGTAGGAAGCCTATTTGTTTGACCAGAATAAAGAAGTTAAATAGAAGGTGGGGTTTTATACTTAAATGCAGGAATTGTGAATATGGACAAATTCCAGAAAGTAAATTTAGGAACAAAGGGGGAAATTACTGGGGATTCTGATGATAGGGTTCTTTGCTTGCAGATCATATGCACAGACTCTAGTGGCCTTAAACAAACAAAATCAATTGGAAAAATATCAGGAGCCACAAAAACTAAAATGAGGCATGGAGACTGACTTAGCAAGAGGCTGGAGGCCAGGAACTCCGGAGGCCAGCAGCAGAAAGCTGCAGAAACTATCTGATTAGCGTACCAGCCCAGCTCTACAATCCTTAATTATTGGTCTTACCATCTCATCCTTGTTCCACTCTTGACAAGACTTAAAGTCCTGGGATGGAGAGCCCTATGGTCCTATCACATGGCTGTCACCTGGCACCCAGAGAAGAAGCATCTGGTGAAGAATTCCTGTTGCAACATCTCGAGTGGAATGAGGAGCATTTTAGCCTGTTTGCACCAAGATTGCACACAACAATAGGAGAGAAAAGTGATTCTCTATTAGGAAAAGGTAGCAGACATCAGGTGGTCAGAGGAACAATACACATCCACCGCAACAAGAACTTCCCTGCATTTAGGAATGTCCTCCGCAGTAGAAGGACCTGACAAAATTGTACTCATTGGGTCATTCAGTCTTCTGTGAGACATTTAGTTCAATTGGACATAATATGTCGCATGTATGGGCTTGTGATAAGCCTTGCAGGGTATCTGTTATGGTTTCTTGGGGTGGGAGACCACTCCATGACTAAATGACCTCTGGGATGGGTTCCAAATCAAGCTTTTCTGAGTAATAGAGGGCAGCAATTAGACATCCAATTTGCATAACAGTTATTCCATTTTCTCCTGATAACATATTGGAACATAATTTGTCATTTGAGGCTGAGAATATGTTTTCAGAATCGTGCCTTTTGAGAGGAGTTCAAAGACTTCAAAAAAGAGAAAGTAAAGAACTGGAATAATTACTTTGGAAGCCACTTAAAGGTTTTATTTGTGCTGGTGAATATCTAAACTATGATTCCAAACACAGGCTGTACAATTGCATTGGTATTTTCAGCTTTGTAAGGGTTATAAAAAATTACCTCGATTTATAAAAATAAAAATTTGCTTAAATAGCTACTGATCAGAGGGAGAGGTGTTACAACTAGGGAAATGACTTAAAATATCCTTATTGTCTTTACTTTCTGTTTCCTAAATTAGATGAGATCAACATACTCATAATACACGTTTTTAGAACATGTACTATTTTCCATGTATTTTCAACTGCATCTAAATGCCAAACTTAAGAAAGATGAGACTTCGTCATTCCTTTTTTATGAGCTGGATGCTGGTGGATTTTGAGATGTGCTTTTTGTATAAATAAATCAAGGAGAAAGTGGTATCTAGAGTAGATTTCATTATGCATAAATTTTCTATGATCATTATTTAGTCAAAGAAATTATATTAATAGAGATCTATCATAAGCAAATGTGTGTGTGTGTTCTTTCAATCCAGATGTAAAGTCTAAAACAAGATCTATTCTTTGTCTGCTTTAATAAAGCTACTGTTTGGAGGGTTTTGTTTTGTTTTGTTTTGTTTGTTGGTTTTAATTAAAGCCAATGATTCCATGTGAGGTAATGTATCATGAACACTTTGTAATCAGTTCTGAAAGATTAGCCCCAAGGCACCCATAATGGATACTCTTTAATACTACAGATGGCAAAACAGCCTGTGGAAACACGTCTGGTGGGCATTCTGTGAAAGCCGTTTTTTGTTGAAATGAATCCAACATGACATGCCGGACAACTATAGCATGGTGAGTTTCTGTGAAAATGTTTCACATTTTATGTCTCCTTTTTGTTCTCCTTACTGATAATTTTGTAGATGGAGTCGACAATGTGTATTTTCTAGCTCAAGGGGAATGGTCAAACCTACCTTTACGATGAAATTCGATTATGACTCGGAGGGTTCAAATCAACAATAATTTTCTTAACAGAGTCTAGCAAGTTCAAAAAGAGATTTTTCAAAAAAAAAAAAATCAGTTCCAAATATATAAATATATCCTACTTTGGTTAATTCCCATGCATAAAGCTCCTTACACTATTTGACAAATGATGGGGTTTATTGAGTCAATTTGCTGTTTAGAAAGCATGATGGCAATACTCCTTGTTCTAACATTTAGATATATTTCTTTAATGGCTATTAATTTTATTAATTTTTGTGAACTCAAAGCAAAGCCACCACATGGGATAGGCTAATATACACAGCCTTGAAACATTTAAAGTGATCAGAGCTCAAGCTGTAGGATATCCTGCTTGGGACATTATGGTTCTCTGGCTTCAGTCTCATTATATATGATTAGAGGATCTGTGGCTGATCCGTGTAAGGAGCCAAGCCGCAGTCAGGAGCTATCTTGAATGTGAAATTGATGAGCCCCATCATACAACTGTTATCTCTGTGGGACTTAGAAGGAAGACACATGAGAATAATACTATGTCTTATTCATCTCTGAATCTAGAGTTCTTAGCACAATGTTTGGCACATGATCCTTGCTCATAAGTGTAATAAGTGTAATCCTAGAATCGGAATTATTCTCAATTAAAGACATGCATTTCAAATCTGGGGTATCTTCTCCTGAAAGAACCAATTCAGAGTAGCATACAAAACCTGGAGGTATTTCCTTGTGGCCACTATGTGCTTATAAATGGAAAATAGTTTAAAAATGGGGAATAGAGCCAGACTTAAAAGTGCTTCTGATTCTGCCCAAATAAATAGCCAGCAGGACCACACATGCTTTTCTCTCTTATTGCAGGACTTAACTTATGTGTCTGAAATCAACTGTTAATAAGGTATAGTAAAATTTCATTAAGCCAATGAATGTTTATTCTAAAATAATAATTAGAAAAATTTCTTTTATTTATTTTAGCCAAATTAAAAGCCCAATAAAAATATTAGATCATGTAAATCTGGTTAATTTGTAGTACTTTATTAACTCTCCTGTTTGGAATTAATGTATATATTTTTAAACCAGTAAAATACTTTACAGCATACTTCATAAAGACTGATGATTACAGTAGCTCTTATTAAATTAAATGAATAATATTAGCATTAGGATGCCTGTCTTCTATCAGCAACACTAGAATTGTGAGTATGGACAGGTCACTGGAGTTAGTAGGTACATAAATTGATACATTGATTTCCTTTTATCCTGAAGTTTTCATGAGGCCTCAAAGAGCTAGCAATACAAGCACAAATTTGATGTAAAGTGTTATTATTGTTATCTTTAATTATAGTGTTTCACAAGATAATTAAATGTTTTTTCTGAGTTAAAATCCAGAAAATTCATTGACATTTCTCTGGCTTCTAGAACACCTATCACACAGTGCTTCAGGGGAGCACCATATTTAACTAATTTTTCTACCTCACCAGCAATGCAGGAAATATAATCAATCCCCAGATAATCTCCTTTTGACAATAAAACAATTATTGCATTTCAGGAGAAGTGTAAATATAAAAAAAGGACTTACTTTATGAAAGTGTTTGAATAAACTATTTTAACCTGCAGTTTTTCTTGCCTGATTTGGAGAAAGTCAAGGGTGAGTGGGTGCACCTGTTCATCTGAGTGCTAAGACTGCTATGGTTTTCAGCCCTTTCTGAACATTTGGATCTCCTGCGTAGCTTCTAAAGACCAAGGATGCCTGGCTCCACCCTAGATCTAAAGAGGCATATTTCTGAAATGTTTGTTCTGCACACTCATATTATGTAAATTTGCCATCAGGAGATTCTGGTGACCAGCCAGGGTTGAGAGGATCAACACCCTAAGGAACCAATCTGAAACTGAATTATGATGATTATGGCCACTAGGATGTCCCTTGTTATTTCCGTAGAATTCAAGTTCCAAAAACAACATTTAATTAAAAAAAATAATAATTATCTCCTTAGGATAAATGTCCAAAAGGAAAATTACTTGCTTCAAGAGGAGGCCATTGTTTAAAAATTTTATTTGTTTATTTGACAGAGAGACAGAGAGAGAGCACAAGTAGGCAGAGAGGTGCCCCTAGAGGAGGCCATTTTTATGTGCCTTCATATTTTAAGAGTCTAGTAGAGTGAGATTAGGATTAGTCTTCTTAAATAATCACTCAAAGGACTCAAAGTGAACCAAAATGTGACATTTGAGGAAGAATGTCCTTACACTGAGCCATTGCTGCTGAGCTTTGAAGACTGAGCTCACAGGAGAAGTTGAAGTCTCAGTGTAAGGAAGAATATTCTAATAGATTTCAGTTAGAATGGCCTGTGCTGGGAAGTAGCATGTTTTCCATCACTGTATATGTTCAGATGTGTTCTTTGGTATACGAGGTAAAGTAGACTCAAATTCAGAATATGGATATACTCTCTTACCCTCAAGGCCCTTACTAAACCTTAAATGTTCATCTTGATATATTGCAAATGTGTTAATTTCAAACTTTTCTTAACTTATCCATTGCCCTTCTAAAATCCCATATGATTGGGCACCTGGGTGGCTCAGTCGGTTAAGCATCTGCCTTCAGCTCAGGTCATGATCCCAGGGTCCTAGGATCGAGCCCCACTTCTGGCTCCCTGCTCAGCACTGAGCCTGCTTCTCCCTCTCCCTCTGCAGCTTTCCCTGATTGTGCTCTCTCTCTTTCTCTCCCCCCCCAAATAAATAAATAAAATCTTAAAAAAAACTTAAAAAAATAAGAAAAATAGAATAAAATCCCATACGGCTATACTTTTGGAAGTGTCACTCAGGGGTTGAACGTTCTTAATGTGCATTGAGGAATTGAAACCATAGAATGGAATCCTTAAATCCTTAAATATTTCTTGCGTGTCTTTTTTTTTTTTTAAGATTTTATTTATTCATTTGAGACACAGAGATACAGAGAGAGAGAGAGCATGAGCAGTGGGAGAGGCAGAGGGAAAGGGAGAAGCAGACTCCCTGCTGAGCCAGGAGCCTGATGTGGGGCTTGATCCCAGGACCCCGGGATCATGACCTGAGCCAAAGGCAGACGCTTAACCATCTGAACCACCCTGGCGCCCCATCTTGCATTGTCTTTGAAAAAAAAGAATCATTGAGATGGGGTTGATACCAGGGTAAAGTGCATGAGGATGAATGAAGCTCTTGCCTCAGGGGCAAAATTTAAGGTGTATCAAAAACTCAGTAATTAGTCGTACATCATAGTGATTTGATATTTTTAAACATTATAAATGATCTCCACTATAAATCTAGTTACCATTGTCTGAAACTAAAGATATTTTGTGACAATTATGCTTTATTTTAAAAAATCAACAATCAAATAATATTTGAGTACAATATTTTAAAAATCGAATGACATGCTAAAAATCCATTATAAAGAAAATACATACATTTTAAATAAAGACAGGATCAAGGTTACTGATTTTCTTCTTTTACTTCAGATTCCTATAATGGCTCGGAACAGCAATGTTACTGATCCTTAGCTTGATTGATGAGTTTTTTCTCCTCTTAAAATTGGCACTTAAAGCAAGTGCCTCATCCTAGTGCTGGGTCCAGGCAAAGAAGAAGTAAGCGTTGAGGGTAGCAGTTGCCAGTGTGTGGACACGTTTGTGTATATATTTGTGCATACATCCTTGTGTGGGCTCCAGAAATTCAAGTTAGTGATTACAGAAATTGACCTTTTGGTCAAAGATGAGCTGAGCTTGGACAACACATAAACTACGACTTTGACTTTTAAAAATTTCATCTTTAAAAAGGACTCCGATACAGTCATTTAGTTGGCCATAAATTATTACCTATCCATGGCTGGACAGAAGGATGTACGTGATTGCTAAACATCCTAATGGCCAACTGCATTCTGGCAATACCTTAAAGGTCATGCAACTATGGCTTGATGTCCCTTTGTACCGACCTTTAAAGTGAATGCTCTTGCATAGTGAAGGGATTTCAGTCTTACAACTCACCATTTGCCAAATTTGGTTTTGAAAAATAAGTTGCACTGAAAGATGAGATTGTCTTTGTACCTACAGTGGAAAGTAATCTGTCTGTGTATGTTCTTACTGCATTAGGGGAGACACATTGTCTTGTTTTGTTTTTTTTAAGATTTGATTTATTTATTTATGAGAGAAAGAGAGAGAGAGAGAAAGCATAGGGTGCATGCAGGCACATACCAGGGGAGGGGGGGAGGGGGGGAGGGGGAGGAGAGGGACAAGCAGATTCCATGCTGAGCCCGGAGCCCCCACGGGGCTCCCTTCCATGACCCTGAGATCATGACCTGAGCCAAAACCAAGAGTTAGACGCTTAACTGACTGAGCCAGCCAGGCGCCCCTGAGGGGGCCACACTTAAAATACTTCCTTTTCTCTTCTTGAAATTGATGATTTAGAGTCTTATATCTAACTGAAGGATTAGGAGCATGGTTTAGTAGGTAGAATTTCATAAGAATCAGAATTTCAAAAGACACTGACCTAAAAAGGCTCTTTTAACCTACCAGCAATGGGTGGAAGGCATATTGCAGGAAGTGTTAAATAGCAATTTGGGTTTGTTTTCCTCCCACACGGTTTATGTCTTCTCATTAGCACTCATGTTACTTTCCTCTCTTCTTACATCTTAAGGAGGCTCTCACCACATGTTCTTTATCTTTCCCTTTACCTGTGTCTTAGTCTAGGCTAAGGTAGGGTCAGGTACCCTCACTGAAGTCTTCTGTCTCTAAAAGCCTTCACCCCACCTCACAAGGTAGACTTGTCATCTGGGAAGCACTGCACGTTACAGCTCCTGTTTAATCCTTGTGATTTGCCCTCCACTAGGTTTCCAGGTTTGGGTGACAGCAAGGGAAGAGAAATCTACTCATTCATTTAGCAACGTTGTATTGAGCATCTTGTATGCCCCAGGTTCTGTGTGGTATTGAGGGTGCAAGTGTGAAGCAAACAGACTCGAATGTATATGACTCTAGGAACTTCTTCCTCACACCGCAAGGGTAGGGCGGCCTTGGATTTACACTTCCATGGCAGGAGAGGGAAATGACATCCTTACACATTTCCCTTTCACCTGTTCCACAGAATTACGGGTAGACGCTGATGTGAGTCCAAATGGAAAACACATGCATCTTCCATGATTTAATGAAAAGAGAACACCACAAATTAATTTTTGAAAGCTGTGGTTATAAAAGGGTGAAATAAAGACATAAATACTGAAAGAGTTCTCTGCTATTCAATACCACCTTGAAACTAGCTAGTCATGTGACATTAAGCAAATGGCTTCACTTCTATGCCCCCTCATCTGTCAAATGGGTGGGGGTGAAGGAAGATGGATTAAATTATCTCTGTGATTCTTTCCAGGTCTAGAATACTAAATTTTAGATTGTTATCCCATTTTAGATTTATTGGTTGCATATGTTGTAAAAGGAAAAGCATTTAAAAAGTGTTTGAAATAATTCATTAGCATTTGGTTTGCAGACACTCAAATGTTTGTAGAAGGAGTGATCGTTTTGGAAGAGTCTAATTTCCCCCACTAGTAAGATTTTTTTTTTTAAGATTTTATTTATTTATTTGACAGAGAGAGACACAGCGAGAGAGGGAACACAAGCAGGGGGAGTAGAAGAGGGAGAAGCAGGCTTCCTGCAGAGCAAGGAGCCCGATGCGGGGCTCGATCCCAGGACCCTGGGATCATGACCTGAGCCAAAGGCAGACGCTTAATGACTGAGCCACCCAGGCGCCCCAAGATATTTTGTTTTGACCATGATGGAGATGTCAAAGTCAGCACTGAATCTTTCTACCCTGGGATTGTGTGCTATTGATACACATTCTTTTGTCCCATAAATTGTGTTTGTTTGTGTTCGAGAGAGAACATATTGATATCCATTTTAATTTTGGCTTGACATTTGAATATGTGTCTGTAAATAGCTAGTTGGAAATTCTAGGAATAAGTTTACCTTATTTAACAAATCAATTCTTTGATTTTTTTTTTTCTTTTTATTTGACTGCCAGGAGAATTTGCCAAGCTTTTCTTTGATCATCAGTCAGTTAGCATATTTTTTAAAGAACATTCTTTTAAACCTTCATAATACCCTTTTCTTCTTTAAATCTTTATATTTTTGAACTTCTTGCCAGTAACTCAGTAGGACATAAAAATTCCTTTCTTAAAAATCAGCTTCTTTTTGTAGGTAGCAGACTTGGGTACTTTCCAAAACCATCAAAAAGCAATCTTTTAAATGAATACTGATTCTCCAATCAGGACGCCATCATGCTACTGTTGACCTAATAACTTGAATTTACTCCCTTAAATATCATTATCATGTTTTTGTTTTGTTTTGTCTTGGTTTTTGTTTTAAAGGTTAGCTGTCTTAGAGTGGGTATCCCATTCCTTCTGTCACATACTGTACCACTTCCCAACATCCCCCTGCTCTCACCCTGGACCAAGCATAACCACCTCTTACCTGGATTACTACAATAGTAAGCTGGGTTCACCGCTTATACCTTTATTTTCCTTCAGTATATCCTCTGTACAGCAGCCAGAGTGATTACAGTAAGTTCGGATAACACTCAATGTCTGACGTGATTTGTGCTCACACCCCCACATGTTAACTCTCTAAATCCATTTCTTAGTTCTCCCTCTTTATTTGCTCTGTTCTAATCCCACTGCCCTTTTTTGTTGTTCAAGATTGTTCTACATGTGCAAGCCTCTGAGCCTTTGTGCTTACTGTTCCCTCTGTCTGAAATGCTTTTCCTCCAGATCTAGCTCTCTCATGTTCTCTGCGTATTCACTCAATAGTCACCTGCTCAGGGGCAACTGGGTGGCTCAGTCGGTTAAGCATCCTACTCCTGATTTCAGCTCAGGTCATGATCTCAGGGTTCTGGGATTGAGCTCTCTTCTCAGCAGGGAATCAGCTTGAGGATTTATCTCCCTCTCTCTCTTCCCCTCCCCCCACTCTCTCAAATAAATACATAAACCTTTAAAAAATAGTCACCTGCTCAGTAAAATCTTCCCTGGATCTCCTTCACCTCCCTTCCCCCCACATTGACATGTCTTATCCCTCTCCTTTGCTTAGTTCTTTATCCTTAGCTCTTATCAATATGTAATCTACCATATAGTCTACTAATTTATCTGCCTTAGTATTTTTCTCTTTCCCATTAGAATATAAATGGTTCACTGCTTTATCACAGTTTCTTCAACAGTATCTAGCATACAGTAGGTGTTCAATTATGTTTGTTGAATAAACTCATCTAAAAACATGTAGCATGATTTGTTGAACATTTATTTTTTTTTATTTTTTTAAAGATTTTATTTATTTGACAGAGAGAGCACAAGCAAAAGGAGAGAGAGGGAGAAGCAGGCTCCCTGCTGAGCAAGGAGCCTGATGTGGGATCATGACCCAGGCCAAAGGCAGCCACTTACCCAACTGAGCCACCCAGGCATCCCTGATTTGTTGAACATTTAAAAAATGACATGAAATGGCAATGTTTCCAATATTTTCCTCTTTAATTGGTTCTATTTCAAGTATCCTAGAGGCTAAAACTATGTTCTTTTTATTTCTTGTCCTGCATATCTTGTCCTCAAACCCTGGATCTCAGTAAACAGAAATGATCCTCAGTCCATATTCTTACCCTCATTGTTACTCATTACCCCTTTGTTTCCATCACCCATGTATTTAGTCATAGTAGTTTGGGGTGTTAATATAGGCAGTTAGGAGTGACAGTAACAATAATGCTTACTTAATCTCCCCACAACTTAACTTCCCCTCTACAAAATAGGGAGAAAAATTATACCAACCTTATAGATTTGTTGTGAAGATTAATTTCATTTACATATGGAAAGCCTGATAGAACACTGCATGCCATATATTAAGTGTTATGTGTTAGTGTCAGATATTATATTATTAGCATTATTATTATATGCATTAAAATATCCATCATACAGTGCTGCCAACTGTCAGTTTCAAGGAAGCCCCTACCTTTGGAAGATGTTTGATACGTTATTACATTTGGTTCCGATTATTTAAAAAAAATAGTTGGAAGCAGAAATGTAAAATAGTGTAAAATATGGACTTTGGGTTAGCTAGCCTCTAAGATTATCCCAGTGATTCTCCCCTCTGGTAGTCATACCCCTAAGGGTCTCCCTCATCCCCATTGAATAGGTCTGACCTGGTAACCAAGAGGATGTTGTGGAAATGACAGAGAATGACTTCTCATGAAAGATGTTGTAGTTTCTGCCTCGATCACATGGATCACTTCCCAGCTCCCATGACATAAGGATATTCAAGCACACCTATGGAGAAGTCCATGTGGTGAGTAACTAAGGCCACCTACCAACAGCCAGCATTGATGTGTCAGCCATAGGTATGAGCCTTCTTGGAGTCAGATCCTCCAACCTCAGGCAAGCCTTCAAATGACAGCAATTTCCTAGTCAATATCTTATATTGACTGCAATCTCAGGAGATACCCTGGGCAAAAATGACCCGATTAAGTCATGCCTGATCTTGGCCAACAAAACATGGGTGATAGTAGGTGTTTATTATTGTCTTAAACTATTACTTTTGGTGTGTTTTGTGCAACAAGTAATTAACACAATCTCATAAACATTTGAGAAAAAGCTAGAAATCATTTAGCCAACAAAAAGCACAAAATTCTGAGCATCAGTCAAAACTAATTAGTGAAATAAGTCAATCAGAGAAAGACATGTATCATATGATCTCACTGATATGAGGAATTCTTAATCTCAGGAAACAAACTGAGGGTTGCTGGAGGGGTGGGGAATGGGAGGGTTGGAGCTGCTGGGTGATAGACATTGGGGAGGGCATGTGCTATGGTGAGCGCTGTGAATTGTGTAAGACTGTTGAATCACAGACCTGTACCTCTGAAACAAATAATACATTATATGTTAAAAAAAAAGAAGAAGATAGTAGGAAGGGTAAAATGAAGGGGGGGAAATCGGAGGGGGAGATGAACCATGAGAGACTATGGACTCTAAGAAACAAACTGAGGGTTCTAGAGGGGAAGGGGTTAAGGGGATGAGGTAGCCTGGTGATGGGTATTAAAGAGGGCACGTACTGAATGGAGCACTGGGTGTTATACGCAAACAATGAATCATGGAACACTACATCAAAAACTAATGATGTAATGTACGGTGATTAACATAACAAAATTAAAAAAAAGAGTAAAAAACCTAATTGGCTTTAAGATATATATGTGTTAAATTATGAAGGAAGGGAACAATATTTCTGATTATGTTTGAAATGCTAGAAATATAGTATTGAATATTGGGTTAAAAATGTGAGGCATAATTTGTGTTTTAGTCATTTTTTCCTAGCAATTTGGGAATGGAATCTCTGTGTATTACTTAGGGTACTTTTCTTAGAGACAATAGAATATGAATTTTACTAGTTCAAGCAAAAATGATTTTATTGGAAAGTTCCTAGGGTAGCTTATGTAATTATAGGAATATTTGTATGGTTAGTTCTCTTAAGGACAGGAAGCAAAGCTGCCTTAGGGATCTCATTGAGGAATTTATAAGCAGTTCCTTTTGCAGAGTTGCCAAAAGCTGTACTTCTCAAACTTGATTTTGCATAGGGCTCATCTGGGAACAATGTAGATTCTGATTCAGTGGGTTTGATATTCTGTATTTTTAACAACTCCTAGGTGATGCTGATGCTACTATTCCCTTGAACCTCACTTTGAGAAGTGAGTGCCAAGAAAAACAATCATCTTGCTTTTCTTTGACTAACTCTTATTCATTTTTTTCAGATTTCCCATCAGTGTCTTTCTTTAAGAAAGCCTTCCTGGCCCTACCCCTCACTTCCTCATTGTGCCACAGCCTCTTGCTATATGGTTTTATAGCACTCTGTACCTCACCTTCTCACCTCCATCATACTTGCCATATGTATGCAATTTCTGACTTTCCTATTGGACTATAAGCTCTGTATGAAAAGGAACATGTCTGGTTTACTCACTGTTATCTCCTAAGCATCTAGCATAGCATATGGACCACAGTCCAAAAAACATTTGACAATCAACTATCTATCAAATATTTAATACTCCTACTCCCCCCCTTATTTAAAGAATAGTTTTCAACCTTAGGTGTACATTGGAATTACCTGGAGATCTTTTAAAAAATGCCCATGACAGAGCTTCACTCCAGACCAATAAAATCAAAAGTTTTAGCAGAGAGGTCCAGCCATTGGTTTATAAGCTCCTTGGTATTTCCAACTATAGTATGATTAAAAAAAATAGATATATTTGGTCTTTGTCCCAGTTCCTGGCACAGATCTTCCAATACCCTTGGAATTCCTTGAGTGACAGGAGTATCTTTTTTTATTCATAATGAATCCCTTTTGACCATACCTGGGTTTATGCTAATGAGATGACCTTTGGCAGGGCCCCAGAAACTTTTAGAATGGAAGTTGGTTGCCAGAAAACCCAACCACCTGATTAGAAGGTTAGAACTATCAGCCCTGACTCTGAGGAGGGGAGAACTCTGGATTCTGAGTTTGGTCACTAATAGTTAATGATTCAATCAATCATGCTAACATCATGAAACTTCAATAGAAGCATTTGAACAAAGAATTCTGAGGGGCTTCTAGGTTGGTGAATATATTAATTCGTTGGGAGGGTAGAATGTCATGAGAGGGCATAGAAGCTCTGCATGTGCCCACACCTGCCCACATTCACATGCCTTGCCCTACAAATTTCTTCTTATTGGCAGTTCCTGAGTTGATTCATCTTAATAAAACTGTAATTGTAAGTATAGAGCTTTCCTGGGTTCTATGAGTCATTCTAGTGAATTATCACACCTGGAAAAGTTGAGTGGGTCATGGGAACTTCAGAATTTATAGTCAGCCAGGCAGAAGTACAGGTAGCCAGGGGACCCCATCGGTGGCTGGCATTTGAAGTAAGGCAGTCTTGTGGGATTGAATTCTCCTTTAACCTCTGGAGTCTGCTCTAACTGGATAGTGTTAGAATTGAATGAAAATGTGGGATTCCCAGGACATACCAGAGAATGAGAGAATTGTTGGAAAACAATATACCAATGTTCAACCAAAAATGTGGTCAACTGATTAAAAGGGTAATTTGAGAGATACTTGAATCAAAACCCCTTCCTCATACCAGATATTCCAGATAACTAGAACTGGCTTCAGAAGACATAGATGTCATTTACCTCTGAATAAGAAAACACTTTAAATGATATGGGAAGACACACCAAGATTTTTCTGGTAGGCCATCTACCCTCTGATCCATTTATCTTTTTACTTTATTAAAAGGCAATCTCTGAGAGGCTAAGTACCTTTCAAGATTTATTGTGCGTTTAAATGAAAAGGACTACATAAATGTGTATTGCTCTGTCACTATTACTTTTATTTCCCCCTTCCCTACAGCGGTTTCTAACAACAAGCCAAACTGATAAGAATCACTAGTAATGAACTGAATACTTCATTGGGTGTGTCGTAATTACTTGCCTATTAAAACTTAGCTAAATCCATCATTCTTCTAAAATTTAGCAAACTCTGAAAAGAAAGCAGCAATTCTTACATATTTACAAATGAGCACACTTTGTTCTCTGATGCATCCCAAATGTCTGGAAAAGTACCTGAAAGTGCTTGATAAAGGTTAGTTTAAAAAGAAATGTTTTGTGTTTTTGTGAGTTTAGGAGAAAAGGTATTGCTAAATCTACTCTCAAGGAATTTTCAATGTAACCGAAGAGAAGCAAAGCAGACACATGAAACAATACAACAGTTTGGACTAATAAAACAGTAAAGATTAATTAAAAGGACAAGAAAAAATTTAAAAAATAAGAGGACAAGAAAATTTATAGCAGTTCATGATCAGAAAAGGCTATGTGGAAGATCTGGCATTTTGACTGGTCTGCTTAGGTAGAGAGCAGAAGGTGGACTGTTCCAGACAAGGGGAAGGATGTATATATGCAATGGCAGGGAATAGGAATGCACGGAGCACATTCAGGGCATCTAGCTCAGTGAAAATCATGTGGGCTAAAAGCTGAGACTGAGCAAACGGTTTAGGACTAGATGGCCAGAGTACTGAGTTCATTTTAGATTTAATGTGGTTAAATAGGATCATAGTCACATAGTCAATGGTATTCAAGGAAGAATAATCCTCAGTCCAAAAATAGTTTAGGAAAACCCTCATCTTGGAGAGAATAAAATAAAAGTGGGTGTTTGGGTGAAATGATCAGTCAACCCCTACCTGGTAAATCTCAACTTCCACTGTTACCAAGTTTAGGTCAGCAGAATGTGATTTCTGAGACAAGGGTGGAGGACTGTTTCTTAGCTCACTTGATGGTGAATTACAATTCTGAATTTTATGTATAACTTTGGGAATAGGCTTCATATTCCATAATCCTATCATATATTTTCATGATAAAGAAGCTTCTTTTAGTATTTGTAACTGTGTTCTGACTTGGGCCAAAATCAAAGAAGCTGAAAAAGGAAAAGAACTGAGGAATTGTATCCTAATTCTGTCTTCATACAGAGTAGACGTCCCTAATTTTTAATTGATTGCTCAAATTAATGTGTTTATTTTAACTACAGTAGGGTATAAAATCAAGAGAAAAATAAGAATTAAGCCAAATTGTCCAAGATTATTTCAAAACCGAAGTCTTGTGCTATAAATCAGAAGCATTTTATACGCCAATGTCTTTCTTTCATAATATTCCGGGAAATTTCACTTGCAGTTGGAACCTGCCAAAAATGATAAATACCAGATTTGATATGGTGAAAATCACCCTCTACTTATAAGGTTAAAATCTAAGGCCAAGAGCTATAATCTTAATGTTCTGGAACTCTGTATAAAAGGAGAAAAATATGGAAAAGTAGATTTTTCCTGCAAGCAATGTGGTATTTTAATTAAGAACCAGGGGCCTATAAGGGTGGCCCCTAGGTTTCTAAGTGTTAGGCTGAAATAAAGTAGAACTTGAATTAAAATTGATGTGGATGAAGGCATCTGTTGGGTCATTTTTTCTCCAAACTTACCAAACATTTCTGACACATCCTTACATACAACAAAATAAAGGTGAAACTCTAAAACATGCACAGTGGACATTAAAAATAAAATTACAAAAAGATGTTGTTTAGCTGCACTTGTATACTGAAATATAGATTAAGTCTAAACACC
>NC_138377.1:15685973-15726727 GCF_054177405.1 Leptonychotes weddellii | reverse complement strand
GATGCGGGACTCGATCCCGGGACTCCAGGATCATGACCTGAGCCGAAGGCAGTCGCTTAACCAACTGAGCCACCCAGGCGCCCCTTCAATTTAATTCTTTACTTACATCATCTATATCATCTACTCTGATGCCCACTCCATACAGTATAGGGACTCTATCTGTATGGATTTAAACAAACAAACAAACAACAAACACTGCGGCCACAGCCTCACCCAAGACCAATTACATCAGAATCTCTGGTATTGGGAATGTAGGTATTTTGTTATTTTTTTTTTTTAATTTTCTCAGCAGTTACATGCAGTTTAATTTCTCTGTTCTCCATCATTTTCGTGGAACACTTGATTGTACTACTAAAGTATTCAGTATCATTATCCCTATTTTTCAGATAAGAAAAGTCAAGATTAAATCATTTATCTGAAGTCACATAACAAGTAAGTGGACGAGCCAGATTTAAACTCAGTTTGGCTAGTTCCAATGCCAATGCTTATTTTACAACCACTGAATTATCTCCCATCGAAGGAAATTAGTACATGTTTCTGAATATTAATAATCCTCTTAAATTCTTTAAGTGACAAACATAAATATTATGAGTTTTTCTAAATTTCAAAAGTCTTGGTGGAAAAAGATCTATATACCAAACACTATTACAATTAACCCATTTATCAAGTTGAATTATTGCATATTGCATTATTTTATTCCTGAATATATTACTTCTAAAATTTATTCTATAATTATTCCAGCTCTACTGGAAAATCCTAAAAGTCCAAATAAAACTTCGTCTCCTATAAAAATCAGAAAACGATATTCTAGTTTATTTTTTATTAGGCTATTGATTGTTTACCAATAAAAAGCTATTACTTTTTTTTTTTTTGTAAGGGAAACATTCTAGACATTTAATTATTTATGACTTGGACACTAGGGGAGTATTGGAAATCTTACTTCATGCCTGGGTCAAATAAAGCCTCTTTTCAATCAGGCAGTATGCATATCAGTTGTTCTGTTAGAACCATTAAGAGAAAGAATATGAATCAAGTTTATGAAGTTAAGTATTGCTTCCCATCATCCGCGAAAATGTGAACTGAATCTCTTTGCCAAATAAAGAAAGGCTATGGTCCGGGAGAGTGCAATACCACACCTTGGCCCACATGCTTCCTCCAACTTGTGGTATGGGAGGAGCCCGCTCCTCACCAGAAACTCAGCGGTATGTGCCCTCTTAGTCATGGTTGGTGAGGACCTGCTGAGGGGATAGTACAGATGGAAGGTAGACAGCATAACCAGGGAAAAACTTGTCAGTAAGTTAAAAGGATGGGGGTTGAGTTTTCTAATATTTTCTGGCAATCTAACTCCCTCCTGGGCCTAAAATCCTAGATGTTTTCAGCCTCTGGCACATCTCCTTTCAGAGAACAATACAAAACATGAGCAGTGCAGATTTCTATCGACTATCTGGGACTTGTGATATAAGAGTGATGTGTAACGCATGGCTGGAAGACAGGGTGATTTAATCACTTACACTAATAACAGCAAAATAATTACTTTGTGCCTGGCACCATCCTCAGTCTTTAGACATATTAACTCTAGAGGGTCAGTAGGATGTAGACTCCCTGATGAGAAAGACTTTGTCTGTCTTTTTGTGTTCCTTTGAATCTAATGGAGTACTCAGTGGCTATTTGGTGATTACATCACATCGAATCTTGACAATACCATATCATCTAGGTATTGGTTTAGATGACTCAGCACCCAGTGGGCACATACTTGGTAAGAGTAAGATTTAGGATTTGAACTCAGAACTCAGACTGTTTGATCCTATGCTCTTCACAACCAAGATACATTCCCACCTAAGTAGCCAGTAATAGGTGATGAGGATTAAGGAGGGCACTTGTTGTGATGAGCACTGGGTGATGTATAGAATTGTTGAATCACTATATTGTACACCTGGAACTAACATAACACTGTATGTTGACTCACTAGAAGTAAAATAAAACCTTAAAAAATAAGTAAATCTGTTGGCAAATTATGCAGTACTAATATGAATTGCATTCTTCCCAATCCAAAGGTCAGTTATGTACAGAAGTAGCTGTTTTCCATCAGAATGTGAGCATCCTTTGATAGGTCTCAAGATAATTAAGCTCACACCATATGTATCCAAGAATTAAGTCAATGACAGGCTGGTTAAGAAACCCTTCAACCTGTACCTTACCACTGACAACCTGCAGTGAAGTGGATCAAGATTTGAACAACTTCTCATCTGCACAGAAATAATAATAAATAATAAATAATAAATAATAAAGCTAGGGCAACCCCAGCATCTCAAGTGACAATATGGCAACTACTGAGCACATTTCCAGTACAGAAATACCTTCTCTTCTCCCATTTACCTATCTGTATCTAAAGGTAAGGTTACATTGTAACCCAATGACCAAATTCTAGTTAGTCCCTGCCCCCAAAGACTGGGAAATGTTATACAATACTCTGACCAATGCATTGTACTAGACATATATGCATTTGGGAATTAATTATGCCTTTGTTGCCAGGTACAGTTCTAAGCATCAATTTTCAAAAATTAATGAATGTAACCCTGGCTTTTGAAAACTTCACCATTTAAAAAGTATAGAAACCCATAAACACATTATTAAAATATAAATGCCAGGATGGATTATATCTAAATTACAAAGGGAACACAAAGGAAAGAGATGAATAGGGAAATTCAGAAGGCACTCTAAAATAATGACCTTGAGTAAGGCTACTAGCTCTTTAATTAACATACAAAATGGTACTACAAGGAAGGAGATTATGTGCTTGCTAATAAGGGGACCAATGGAAAAGGCAAATATATATTTTAGGAAAACTCTTTTTCCATATGTAGTAGCTGGGGAAAATGCTACTCTGGTTGACCATGTATCTACAGTATATTAATTTATAATAATTTAACATTTGAAAAAAATAATATTGCTCATGAATAAGATTAAGCCCTTTTTATGGAAAATTTAAGTAATGTGTCAATAATACTTTAGAAAGTTAAAGTATATTCTTCCCTAAATAGCAAAACTTCATAGATAGACTTTTTAAATCTGCAAAGTTCAGCATAACCACTAGTATCCCAAATAACCTACACATTTTAATCTGGCAATACCTCCAAAACTATTAAGAAAACTGAACAGAATATGAGTCCTAGAAAGTAGGTTTAATTATTCAGATGTTCTGCACTTAGAAAAAAATAGCAAATCAACAACAAAATAAAGTGGGATATAAAAGAATTAATGTGGCTAACACAGACAGAGTCATGACTAATCTCAAGAGAGACTATTTGGGGGAAGTAGCAGTTGGAAGAGAGAGAAGGAATCCTGTAGAACATATTGTAACGTCTACATGAAAACAAGTCACAGGGGACAAATAGAATAAATTAAGCACTTAGTTAAATTGTTTGCCATCATTTGGACAAAAGCAATGGATCAAAAACTAAGGGTCTCAAAGGTGCTTCAGGTTGCATCTTTACAACTTCTAACAAAGGTCAATTGAGTGGGAAAATTTGTCAAAGTAGTTATTTGAGTATGTGGAAAAAAAAATCAAGCCAGTGTTCCCAGCTGTGATAGCATTGTGTGGAGACAATCTGAATCACTCTCTGACAAGCAAATCCACTTATCTGCATTTTCTGTGCTTTGCCTGGGAAGCTCTAGGGAAAACTACATTGATCTCTTTGTCATTCAGCCTTCTTACACCTTTTTTCTCAGAAAGTTCTATTTTTTCCTTCTTTGTCATCCTGTAGAAAGAAAGAAAGAAAAGAAAGAAAGAAAGAAAGGAAAGAAAGAAAGAAAGAAAGAAAGAAAGAAAGAAAGAAAGAGATGAAAACATCAGCTGAATAATGCAAATCTGGGGCATCTGTAACATAGGGAAAAGTGACTTTTTATTGAAAAGTATTTTCTAGGTTTGCTGTGGGAGAGGATGACAGAAAAGAAAAATTTGAGAGAGGGGCTTGAAACTTCTTATTACTGTTGAAGTCTAGCTAATACTCTCTAAATAAAAATGTATGTAACATTGTGCTTTAAATACTGGTAAGCTGAAAAAGAATTACTAAGTTGAGCTAATTAAATATAATTTGAAATATTGATGACAAATTACCTTAAAGACATTAAAAGGCTCGGGAATGTGGGTACCTCAAATGGACAGACAGACGTGCCACCTTTTGGCCTGAATCACAGCTCTGCCTTATCAGACTCTTTTCTCGCTCTCCTGTGCAGATGTTTCTAATCTAACTTTTGTCTTGACATCGTTCAGTGGTCAGCAAACTGATGGCCTGGAGGATGGCTGATTGTTTTTTGTAAATAAAGTTTTATAGGCACACGGCCATTGTCATTCATTTCCATATTTTCTATGGCTGATTTCATGTTCTAAGAGCAGAGTTGTGACAGAGACCTATGGGCATGTAAAGCCTAAAACTTTACAGAAAGTTAGGCTACCCTGTTATAGATGTAGTTTCTGTAGGAAGAAACTATCTTAAGTATTTTAAAGGATTGGCACTTTAGATTCTGTGTGTTTGAAGGGGTCCCTGACAAGTTGCTTTAATAGCCCCTCCACCAGCTTAGCAGGCCTGTCCTACCCACAGCTAATATCACCTGTCAACACTCCTGAATACCTAACACTTTCTGTTTTGTCTGCTTTATGTTTTTCTCTCTAATTACGAGAAACTGTTTTTAAATTTCTTATATTTTCTCATAATTTCTTATATTCTCTTTCATCGTCTAGGTAATTTCTCATGAATTACTGAGTAATTAGCATTAGATAAATTTGGGCTCTCACTACCAGGAAAATAGTAAAATATATATATGGCTTGCAATCGATTCCTTGAAACTCCTCTTAATTCTAGTTAAGTGTATTAGTCAGTGTTCTCCAGAAAAACAGAGCTAATAGGATTCAGCAAGTTATCAACTTTTATTTTTTCAAGCCTTTTTTTTTTTTTCTCAAAAGTGACTGATCTAAAATTAGCAGTCAGACAATGATGATCTACTTGATGTTGATCTCATAAGCCTGACTGCTTTGGTCTCCTTTGTACTTCTTCAGGGACCACTGCTCCTGTCGTTTGCTCCCAGAAGAGCCCGTTAATTATGTGGTTTTCTGCTAACTAGCCCTTGGGGCCTAGAACATTCAGCAAGTTTCCTAGACATTTCTTAAGCAGGTGCACACCCTCCCAGTCTCCTCTGACTAAGATGTCACATTCATGGATGGCTAATTATATACTGTAAGAGTAAAAGCAAATACTTTTTAAACAATTACTTTAAAAATAATATAGATATGACCTCACCCTTTGGCTGCGAGGATCATTCACTGATCCAGCCAAAATCTCCCAAACACCATTTCTGCTCTCATTCAATCATCTGCATAGGGATGCATGCTTTCTTGGTTTCATTCCTTCCCACTTCTGGAAAGAGAAATTTTTTTTTTTTCTTTTAGAAACCATCATTTTTATCTATGTGTTAAGGGGTAGCCTTGCCACTTTCTTCTCCTTACCTCGCCTCCTTTGGGATGTTAGGGGATGACTCAGAGGTGCTCAACAAGAGTACACAGAGGTGGAGATAGGGCTTGGTGCACTCTAGCTGGGTCACAGCTTGCCACAGCTATTGCTGAGGAGGCCCTATGTCTTTTCTTTTCTTTTTTTTTTTTAAGAATTTTTTATTTATTTATTTGACAGAGAGATAGACAGAAGAGCACAAGCATAGGGAATGGCAGAGGGAGAGGGAGAAGCAGGCTCTGCACTGAGCAGGGAGCCCGATGCAGGACTCGATCCCAGGACCCTGAGATCATGACCTGAGCCGAAGGCAGGCGCTTAACCATCTGAGCCACCCAGGCGCCCCCCCACATGTCTTTTCTTACTGAGACAGTGAGTACCAAGGACTACATGAAGATAGCCAATAGCTGTCTCTTTCACTATTGCTGGAAAAACAAACAAACAATAACAACAACAACACTCTCTTAAGAATGAAGCTTATACTAAGGAAATTAGAGCACAGAGAGAGGAGGAGAGAAAGAAAGAGAGGGAGGGAGGGATGGGGAGAGAGAGAGAAAGAGAGAAGAGGTTCCAGTGACATCAAGTGAACCTTTGGAGGCAGGAAGACCTGTGTTTTGCAACATTCCTATTGTTCTCACTTACATGAAATGTGAATGGTGTGTTTGTCACTTGCATCTAAAAAAGTCTCAACTGATTATCCCATTAATCCTGGATGTCTTTTAAGGAACTTTTAAATAGGGCCTGGAATTGTTTGCATATAGTTTCTGTTAACAAAGAATGCATTAAAAAAAAAAAAAAGATCATTATGCAGTGAAATACCTAGTTAGTGGCTTAGCTATGAAAGTGGCTCTGTTTTGATTAATGGGAGACTATTTTAACACAATTTGATTTGACATCTTGTCATATGAAATATTTTCATGTTAATTTGTGTGTGAAATTCTACCAAATGTTCTATCTAAAATTTCATGGCTTGTTCTAATATGACCACTAAATTTGATTATTGGGTAAATAATTAGGCACTTATGACATGCTTTGTTTTGATAACTACTGTTGTTTATTTTTCATGATTTTGCTATGTCCATCTGTTCATGTAATGTTGGGGCTTATAACAAAATTTTTTAAAAAAGTATTAATGTAAGACTTTTTAGGAAGTCATTTTAATATATGTTTATATCTGTGTTTTATGTAACAGTGACTAAAGTGTTTTTTTCTGTCATCTTCTAGCTCTTGAGTTGGTTGTGATTTTCCAAAAAAAGATGAATACTAAGGAAAGATTTTCTGAACGATAATTTCTATTTGATATATCAAAAAATCTGTATTCAACTATAGAACAATTCAATCCTAAAAATTTATTATTAATAAATAATCAAAATGTGTTGCTAAAAATATACATTAAAAATTCTGATTGCAACATTTGTGAGAGCTAGAATTAGAAACAGCCTCTAACCAATAAAAGTGTTTTTAGTTTTGGTATCATAATGACAAAATTTAATAATTGTAGTAGTTTAATGATAGATTTTAAAATAATTGATTTAATAGAAAGAGCTCTTGGTATACTGTTATTTAAAAAAATTAAGTCAATATTGTATATTCAGTATGATACCAACTTAATAAAAGGAAATTCGTAAAAAAGCAATAAGAGAAGGTATAAAGATAGTGAAATTATGCTCAATTTTTACTTAATTCTTTATATGTTTCTATGTTCTTTCCATCATTGACTATGAATATGTATTATTTAATAATCAGCAAATCTTACAAATAACACCCAGAGCTGGAAAGGATATAATGATATAAAGAACAACATAAACTGTTGGTTGCACTATCAATCAGTTTACATTTTAGAATAAATGTATCCTTCAAACAAGCTCACAATATTTTGATTAGTAAAATAAAACAAATAATCTTGAACATGAACAAATCTAAACACTAAAGGGTTATAATTGTAAAAAAATTCAAAAATAACTTAAGGATATAAACTCTGGCACATCAGTTCAGTGGTATATCAACCAAATTTGAATTTTCTAAAATGACTACCAAGACAAGATCTTGAAATTAAAAACATAAATCTTATGATATAAAATGAAAAAATAATATAAAATTGCATACCTCTTGAAATTTCATCTATATTATTAATATATAAAAGATCCAAAAAATCCAAAGATTTATTTACCCTGATTTATTAGATAAGCCAGTTTTAGATATACAGAAAGAGTCCAGATATCCTAATTTCTTTTAAATAAGATAGCTTCTTGACCATTTATCTTTTTATAGGGGGAGGGCAGACATGTTTTAAAAAAAAAAGAATAAATCACATGATGCCCAGATATAGAAATTTTAAAATTGAGCTTAAAAATTCATCATGTTTGATATTATCTAAATATCTGTTATGCACTAAATGCTCTGTTCACTCAAAATTCATGTTTTGAAATTCCAATGTGATGATATTTGAAGATAAGATCTTTGGGAGGTAATTAGGATTAGATGAGGTCATGTGGGTAGGGAAGTCATGATGGGATTGGTGGCCATATAAGAAGAGGAACAGAGATCTCTTTTCACACACACTTACCGAGGAAAGGCCATGGGAGCACATGATGAGAAAGCAGCTATCTTCAAGCCAGAAGGAGGGCTCTGACCATCAACTGAATGAGCCAGCACCTTGATTTTGGACTTCTTAGCCTCCAGAACTGGGAAATGAATTTCTATTGTTTAAGCCAGCTGGTCTGTAATATTTTGTTATGGCAGCCTGAGCTGACCAGTAGAACATCTTAAGATCTGCTATATTATTCAGATGAGTGCTAAAGGAAGTCATTATCTTATATTAAACCTATGTCTTGTTAGAATGAATGAATCAATGAGTGAGTGAATAACTTTTAGTGAAAAGCAAGGAATGGTAAAGATGTAACTTTTTGAGGAACAAGATATTAAAGTACTATTAATCACATCTCTTTTATTTGCAAATGATATATCAACCTATTTAAGCCAAACAAGGAAATGAATTGGCTCATGTACATGAAAAGTACAAGTTGTAGCTACAGGTACGCTTGGATCATATAGAGTCAGTTTTACTTTTTCTATTGTGTGGCTTTCCACTTCATTGACTCCATTTCAGGAGACGCTTTCTTCCTGGTGACATAATGCCTGCTTGCTGCTTAGCATGAATTTTAGTAGCAACCCCAAAGGAAGGATAGCTTCTTTTTTCCAATATTCTTCCAAAGGATCTAGAATTGATGTCCATTCATTTGTGGAAAGCTGAGAAGTAAAAAAAAAAAAAAAAAATGAAACCAGTTCAAAGGAATGTGATATAAATGAGTGGTTACTACTATGGGCAGCTGGGGCTCAGTCCCACTGGGGACCTCTGATGTTGTAGGTCTACTGTCTACCCTGCTACATGGCAAGTACAAATTTGTCTGATGAATGAGTGAGTTAAGCTTTGCATGAATGAATGAATGAGTCACTGAATTCATCAAACCACCAGTGAGTCTGTGAGTGAGTCAATGAGTGCTCAGATTATGAATAAGAATTTATTTATGCACTTAATTTTCATACATGTCTAGTTTATTCTAAATTTAATTGTCCTTTTACACCCCCAGGTGTACAGAACTGCAACATCGCTGATACCCATGATGTTTCCATGATGGACTAGGCAGGAGGCCATTTATTGGTAAAGGCAGAGTCTGCATTAAGTACTGCTGAGCTTCTCCTCAGGCACAGTAATTGACCTGGTAGCTCCTAGGAGACGGGATTCCCTTTACTTGCCACTTACTTCAGAACAGATTGTATCTTAATGACAAGAGATACAAGAGTACATGAAAATTGTATATTCTACTCTTTGGGACACTGTCCACTAGAGGTAAAGGACATATGATGAAAATAAAAGTAAGTTAATTCCTTAGCTTAAATAAAAACATAGAGATCACCTCATCATTGTATCCAGAAGAAGTTAAGTGATTTGCTTGAGATCACCTCATAAAATAGTGGTCAAGATGGGATGATAACCTTGGTCCTTTAGCTTTTAATCCAGAGTTCTAGTTAAAGATTGCTATTTAGGGACACCTGGGTGGCTCAGTCAGTTGAGCAGCCAACTCTTGGTTTTGGCTCGGGTCGTGGTCTTATGGATCGTGAGATTGAGCCCCAAGTGGCTCTACACTGGGCAGGAAGTCTGCTTGAAGATCCTCTTTCTCTCCCTCTGCCCCTCCCCCTCTAAAATAAATAAATAAATCTTTAAAAAAAATAAAGATTGCTCTTTAAACTGTAATTTATTTTATTTTTTTAAAGATTTTATTTCTTAGCTACCCTATGACCCAGAAATTGTCCTACTGGGTATTTACTCCAAAGACACAGATGTAGTGAAAAGAAGGGCCATATACACCCCAATGTTCATAGCAGCAATGTCCACAATAGCCAAACTGTGGAAAGAGCCGAGATGCCCTTCAACAGATGAATGGATAAAGAAGATGTTATCCATATATATAATGGAATATTACTCAGCCATCAGAAAGGATGAATACCCAACTTTTACATCAACATGGATGGGACTGGAGGAGAATATGCTAAGTGAAATAAGTGAAGCAGAGAAAGTCAATTATCATATGGTTTCACTTATTTGTGGAACATAAGGAATAGCATGGAGGACATTAGGAGAAGGAAGGGAAAAATGAAGGGGGGAATCAGAGGGGGAGATGAACCATGAGAGACTATGGACTCAGAGAAACAAATTGAAGGTTTTAGAGGGGAGGGGGTTGGGGGGATGGGTTAGCCTGGTGATGGGTACTAAGGAGGGCACGTACTGCATGGAGGGAGCACTGGGTGTTATTCGAAAACAATGAATCATGGAACACTACATCAAAAACTAATGATGTATTGTATGGTGACTAACATAATAAAATAAAATTTAAAAAAATTTAAAAAATATTTTATTTCCTAGAGACAGAGAGAGAACACACACGAACGAGTGAGAGAGAGCAGGAGCAGGGGCAGAGGGAGAAACAGACTCCCCACTGAACAGGGAGCCGATGTGGGGTTCGATCTCAGGACCCTGGGATCATGACCTGAGCCAAAGTTAGACACTTAACCAACTGAGCCACTGGGCACCCCTAAATTTCAATTTAATCAATGATTATATAGTTTGATGGTTTTACAACTCTCATTGTACATCAGAAGTATGAAGAACATCATTAAAAAATTCTTATGTCTACAACAAACCTCTAGATAATCAGATTTAGTTGGTCTAGGGTGAGGCATTGGCATTTTAAAAAGTAATTTTAATGTGCAGCCAGTGCTGATATTCACTAAGAAAGTTGGTGATAAGGATACCAAAAAAAAAAGTCCTTTTCAAAGGTTTACTCAAAATAATCAGATAATCAATCGCACTTTACCATGTCCTGCTTGTGTATTCAAACAGTGAATACTATTTCTAAACTTAATGCATTTTCTAACAGAGATCCAGCAGAGGAGGCATCAATAAAAAATGGCTGATGATTAAGAATAATACACTTTCACATAGGCTGATCAAGAAGGGACTGAGCTTTCGAAATTCCCCTAGCCAAATACATTTTATTGCATTGACATTTAGCCAAAGTATTCCACCTAAACAGTGGAGTTGGCCTTAATTGTTTTTCGGATTCTCAAAGTTTGTTGATCCTATTATGATATTTATCTCATTTGCACTTCAGTTGAATGTGAAATGATTTCATATTAATTCATATGGTATCTTGCTACCTATTAGCAATATGGAAGGTTTAATTTAATGTTGGCCTGTTTGAGTGCCGGGAGATGCGCAGGTGAGAATGCATGCGATTCTAATCTCTTTTCATAAGCCACAGCTGAATTAGCATCGCACATCAGTGTATCATCTTTTCACAGTTTATCCTTTTTCAATCAGTTTGCCGTTTCACCTTGTTAGTTCTGACAGAGGCGAAGTAGAAATGCCAAAAGCTGTTGAATAAATGTAGCATTGACTCATATATATTTCAGCTGCACACATCAGAATTCAATCGGTTTTCTTGGGTAATGCTGCTACTCATTTGATAGGCCTTAATTAGAACCAATGTTGCTTTTTATCTGCAAAGTTTTAGTAGAAAGTAAGTGTTCATTCTTAAAAATAAAAGAGGGGGGAACCCTCTTGCATTTAATCATGCTAAACAAGCTCTTTAGATAATTTGTTCAGAAATTTCTCTAATTAAAGCTTACCCTCCAGGTAATGTGGTGATCAGATCTACCAGCGGGTATAAATTAGGGACATTATGCAATTAGCACTTAGACTACAAATGGAAGTAACAGCTGGGTGGCTGTAAGGGAAGCAAATAAACAGCTCCTAGGTGGCTCCTTAATATTAAGGAGAAGGTCTTCTGTAAGAATACACTGTGGTTCTGGTTCTTTAGCTCAGTGAATGAAGTATTTTACTGAGTTCATTTCAAAAGATTAATATATTTAAATGTATTTGAAAATTTTGTGAACAGATAAGAATATTTAGCTTTAATTCAGAAATGAACCTTAGTTTCTATTAATTTGAAACCTCCGGAATATTGTTCAAACTCATTTCACCTGATATATATGTATTATATATATATATATAAAGTAAGCAGAAAAGCAAAAGATACGTCAGTATTAACAGAACTTTTGCCTGGGAGAATCAAAAGGGGGGAAGCACATGACTTTATTTAATTTTTTTTTAATAGGAGCCAAGAGCAATAATAAGGCTATACGATTTTTCTACTTGAATCCAAGTTGGAACGCCAGCCCAAATAAAAATATAGCTGGAAATTTTGTTGAAATGTCTATCTTATAGCATTTCCTTACATGCTGAGTTGTATCCATTCCTCCTTATTCACACCACCTCCCTTTCTTGTTCTACCTTATTAATTTAGCTTTCTAAATTCAGCTCAAATATCACTGCTTTTAGCAGCTTTTTTTTTTTTTACCACTTTGAGTTAAGATGGTCTTTTCTGATTTCATACCTCCTTTCTCACCTTCAACATCACAACAGTTATTCATACTTTGTATCTAGAAGACACAAGTCCATTTTCCAGAAGACTCTTTGAGGATACACAACATAGAAGGATCTGGGTATGAATGATTTTCTAACAATAACGTTGTATGTTGTTGAATCTCCAATATGAAGAAGAATATAGAAAAGGAGTCAAAGTGTTACTTCTCACGTTGCCAAAGTGGAATGTTCTTTCCAGCTAATAAAATGGGGAACAATATGGAAAGGGGCTAATGAAACATACCAGGTCTGAAAGAAACAAAGAGGCAATTTTTAAAAGTTAAAGCTTAGTTTTAGTCTTTCTGAAAAGCATAAAGTAGTTAATTTGCTGCAGTTTTTATTTATCAGATAGGTACTCCTTTAATAGCATTTAGATTTCAAGAGGGGACAGACATCTGAGCTGTTTTTAATTACAACAAATTTGACAAGCCTCATTTCATCATGGTGTCAACCTCTCTCTCTCCATTGTGCTCATGGAAAACCCATTTATATGAGCAGGAGTTCTAGCTAATTAGCCAAGGTGAGGCTAGAAACATTAAGATCTAAGCAATCAAGCCCAGTTATCAAGTCAAAATGCTCTTTAGAACCTTTGTCAGAGGAACTCACATGACAGCAAACCTCACATTAGGGGTTCCTGGTCCAAGCCTCATTCTAGTGTCATTTGCCAGTTCTGTTAAGTTAGCAGGGCAGGGGCGCCTGGGTGGCTCAGTCGTTAAGCGTCTGCCTTCAGCTCAGGTCGTGGTCCCAGGGTCCTGGAATCAAGCCCCGCATTGGGCTCCCTGCTCTGCGGGAAGCCTGCTTCTCCCTCCCCCACTCCCCCTGCTTGTGTTCCCTCTCTTGCTGTGTCTCTTCTGTCAAATAAATAAATAAAATCTTAAAAAAAAAAAAAGTTAGCAGGGCAATAGTATTAAAACTGTTTCTCAACAGCTATGCTATTGACAATTTCAGTCAGATGACTCTTTATTGTGGCGTCTGTTCTCGGCAAGGTAGGATGTTTAGCGACATCCCGGGCCTCTACCCACTAGACTCCATTAGCACCCACCAGTTGTGACAACCAAAATATCTCCAGAAATTGCCAAATGTCTCCTGGGTGCAAAATCACCCTCGGTTAAAAACTGCTGCATTAGGCAGACCACACATAATTTGCTTTGGATTGGAATATTTTAAATCCTAAATCTCTCTGAGCCAGAGCATTTGAGCTGCAAACCTCAGCGACCCTGGACTTAGCCCATAGCATGGCCTAAATCCTTTAATCAAGGATATGTGCTCATCTGAAAGACCTGCTGGTCAGTCACAAACGCTGAGAGAATTTCATTTTCGTTGAGACCAGAAGTCCCTTCATAATGGGTTTTATTAAGTTGCAAGAGAGATTACTTTAACCAGACTAAGCCTTGTTCTTTGACAGAGCTAGTGTGCTTTCATCTAATTTACAAAACTTCTCTTCACAAATCGATTAAGGAGGCTAACGTTGGAATTGAAGTAGACATGTGAGAAGTGGATTTAGGGAATGAATCAAAACATTTCTTGCAAGTTTTGAATGTTACTTATAACATTCATTGTATATCATTTTGATTTAAAATTTGAGTGAATTTGAGAGATTACATGTGATTGACCCTCGAGCAGCCCTGAAGTACCAAAATGGAATAAAGAGCATGAGCTCAGCCCCTATCCATATGCTCAACATAAGTGTGGGTGACTAACGCCCTCTAGACCTCTGCTTCTACTTGTCAGGAGGAGACTGGAATGGAGAAAGGGTTTCCAAACTTGCTACCTGGTTGTCATAGTTTATTGGGGAGGCCAGAAGCCCCACACCCTGATTTAGCCACAGCAGCTTTTTTTTTTTCTTCTTATTTTTTAGCATTTAGCATCAAAGCTTTATTTGATTGGAATCATATATTAGGCCTCGGTATATGATATTGTCACCAGTAGACTTCTTTGAAGCAGATGTTGAGATGGAGTTTGGAGTACACGGAATGTATCAGGAATCAGCACCTGTATAGGGGGGTTAGTGAAAAGATTAAAGAGTGGGTATAATATATATATATATATATATATATATATATATATATATATATATGAGTGGGTATAATATATACATATATAATATAGTATATACATAACATATTATCTATTTATATAATATTTACATACTTATATATTACATGTAATATAAATAATCATGTAATACATTAAATACATATAATATATATTGTAATATATGTATTATATATATATTAGTTTTGTGAGGGGTTTTCACTTTTTTGTTTGTGTTTTATTTTGTTTTGTTTTCAATGAGGCCTTTCAAACACTTCACCTTGTTCTATTACTTGAAGTCAGGCTTGAAAAGGTACTGATGAAAGAAGTTAAAATATTGAGGAAGACAAAATGATTAATGCAATCCATCCTTGGCCCTCCCAAATAATCTTAAAACCCCAAAGCTATTTCCCTATTCCTTTTTCCCACATAAGCCAAAGTTAGACCTCTGTATCTCAAATATTTCAGTATAAATGTTGTAGGGGTATTCTCAACACAAGGCACTCATAATGAACAAAGTATAATTCAACTCTGGGATACGTGCAAGGGTTAAGATAGAAAATTTTAATTTACATGGTGGTGGCCAATTCCTCATTCTCTAACATTGTCTACAAAGTCAGCAGGCTTCTATGCTTTCAGTTCTTTTTCAGATAGCTTCTTGTCAGTCAGTAGCACCCACAGAGTCCCTAATCTTTAAAGGGATTCCCCATCCCTTGCTAATTCAACACGGGACACTGGATAGCCTGCAAAGAGGTCGTGACAGAGTTAGGAGGCAAGATTGTGCATGTTGGGAATAGGACACACTGGATACAGTGAAATTCCACTAAAGTAAAAGCACTTAGATTACAGCGCAGGCCTCACACTAAAAGGATTTAATAGCAGTTTCGGCCTCTTCCTTAAGTAAAACTACTTTGAAGAAAGGACCAAATGATACAAATGAGCTTGTTTAACTCCGCAAATTGTTCAACTTGAAGCCTAAGTAAGTTAAGCACTTAAAAAGTATATGTTCAACTCTGATTAACCCAGATATATTACTAAGTCATTCCAAACTTTTCTTTGGCATTCAAATGTGTAACATTTGTGGTTTTGTAAGAAAACTTCACTGATGTCAAATTCTGGGTTCCTGATGCCCACATCAGTGTCTTAAAGGCATCTCAAACTCAACATGTCCTTCTCCTCCCAAGCTGGTCCCTTTCCATCTTGGAGAATTTGCCATGGCATATTCTTCTTGACAATTCACTCTCCTTCATCTTCTGGCCAATATTTGATCCATCATCATTCCTTGTCAAATTCATCTCCAAAAATAACATATTTCAGAGAGTGCAGGCTCTGGACTTAGACTCCACATGTGTTCAAATTCTCCCACCTCCCTCATGAGTCATGTGACCTCAGCAAAGTGAGCTAACTCCTCGCTGCCTCAGCTTTCCTACTGGTAATAAGAGTAGAATGGGAGCATCATATTTCACAGGAGGGTTCCACCCCAAAAAGGGGTATAATTTTAGAATCGCTTTTTAAATCCCTTACATCAATAACAAAATATAAACTTTTGCATTTACCGTGTGATTTTAGTATGTCTTCCCTCAAACAAGTTCGCACAGCATCTCCATCTTGAGTGCTAGTATAGCGAACTTTCTTCCATGTTACAGAGCATAATCTGGCCCCCAAATGCACCAGTTGGCTTAGATTTATGGGGCCAGCTTGAAAAAAACATAGTAACTCTTTGAACTGGGGGATCAAATCAGGAGGCAGGTGCTTGCATTACAGGATGCAGGGGCAACTAATGGTGTCACAAAGGCCTGGAGATTTAGACAGTCCCAGTCAATCAGAGCCCCCGTGTTTCCTCTGCCTCTGCTCTGTCCAGTACTGTCAGTTGGCAAAGGCATGAGACTGAGTGATGAAAGAATGAGCACATCTTTGCAATAATTATGATGCTTTGTGTTCAGGTAATATGGGGACCTGGGCTGGTCAGGTACGCAGGAGTGAGTTAAGATATTCCCAGTGTGAGGGCGCCTGGGTGGCTCAGTCGTTAAGCGTCTGCCTTCGGCTCAGGTCATGATCCCGGGGTCCTGGGATCGAGTCCCGCATCGGGCTCCCTGCTAGGCGGGGAGCCTGCTTCTCCCTCTGCCTCTGCCTCTCTCTCTCTCTCTGACTCTCATGAATAAATAAATAAAACATTAAAAAAAAAAAAGATATTCCCAATGTGTAGTTTATAAGACAAGGATGAGTCTCTTGAACTGAGACCTAGTCCTGTTTTTACGTACAATACAGTAAAATGGTGGAATGGGAAATGTGGCAGGAAGAGACACTTATAATTTAATATGTGTATATTATATGCACATATGAATAAAGAAGAAGTGATATCATATCTACCTCACTGGAGTTTTCAAAAGAATAAATGAGATGATATTTCTAAGGAATTTTTAAAAGTGCCTGATTTTGGTGAACACTTAGTAAATATTAGCAGTTTGTTTTCTTTCTTATTCATTCTCTACTAGCAAGAAGTCCAGAATCATTCACACAGGATCGTTAGCTTGCTTGAATTTCCAAGAACCTGGAGTAGTGGTAGGGAAGGAGTTGTTACTCAATCCAGCCAGGTGAAGAGAGAAAGAACTAGAAAGTCTGATTAGTTCACTGTCTTTTTCTTCTTCTTCTTCTTTTTTTTTTTTTATCTCTTCCAAATGACACCATTGCTGAATATCCTGCACAGTGGATATTGGTCTGCTGGCAGAGCAATAGTAATCGTGTTTGGCCAGATTCCTACCAAATAGTGTACTACCAAACACTCAGTTTTCCATGATGATAGGCATAGTAGTGTACATTAAACATGCTTAATTATTTCCCCCCAGATCTAGACGGTGCTGAATCCAAAGGGCCTTCAAGTCTTAGCCATACCCAGTAGCGAACAACCCCTCCTAAAAGAATGAATGGTGATGTGGCTTGATTACCAGTCTGGTATTCTCCCAAACAATGAGGAATTTTTCTCTGAGGTTTATTCCAGCCAATGTTACTTCATCAATACCATTCCAGTCTAACAACACAGGTATTACAGTTTTTATGGCAGATTGTCAAGATAGGTGCAATAATTCCTTCTGTCCCTGCATGCATGGCCTTTGCAATATGATTTTGTGACTCTTCCATAAAGATGGACTCTATTTCTCCTCCCTTAAAATGTGAGCTGGCCCTATGACTTGCTTTGGTCAAATAAATATGAAGCAATGTTTCATGCCTTCTGAGCAAAGCCTCAGGAGGCTTTGTATCTTTCATTTTGAGACATAAGCTGTTTGAATCTATTATGTGAAGAAGTTTGAGCTTGCATTCTTGGTGATGAGAGACCATATATAGAGAAAGGTACAGCTGACAGCCCCAACTCCAAATTTGGGTATGAGGTTATCCTAACCATCCAGTAGTAACCAGGTCCCCAGTTGACTGCAGCCACATGAGCAATCCCAACTGAGACCACCAGAAGACCCATCCAGATCATCTCAGCCCAAACTGCTACCAGAGAATTGTAAGCAGCTAAAAGGTGGTGGGGTTTTTTTTGTTTTTTGTTTTTTGTTTTTTTTTAATGCAGCAATAGATAACAAATACATGATCTTGGAATCCTAGAAGGAAAGTTGGGATTTCTATTCCTTTCCTGTAAGAAACCCCTTTGGCCTCTTGTGCAAATAGTTCCTTCCCTTCAGGAATTCTCTCTGGGAATAATATTCTTTCATCAAACTGTAACTATTATTTTATATTCTTCCTCAGGAAAAGTATTGCATCCTGGAATTTGTCTGTCTTGTGTGTTTATCTGTTGCTATCTATCTATCATCTATCCATGACTTAAGAGAGATTACATATGTGGCAGTTTGCTTTCAGAGACTGCCTTCAACTGTGAAGATAGAAGTGTCAAGCTTAATTTTTAAATTATTTTTTTAATTCTTTTTACTACCAACCATCCATCATATGGATGCATGATAATTTATTAGTCATTATCCACCATTGGATATTTATCATGTTTCTAAAATTTTACAACTATAATTCTATTAAGAATATATTCTTACATAAATCTTTATTCACATTTCTAGCCATTTCTTCAATACAGATTCCTAGAAATACACTTACTGATTTAAAGGATATGAATCTCTTTTTAAGCTTTTAGTGATTACTTCAAATTACTTTCCAGATAGTTCCAGAGAATTTACATCACTACCAGAAATATGCAATAGTACCTTTCTTTGCCATTATAGGTTATCAACTTTTTAAAAATTTGCTGAATGTTTGATAATGAAATATGGTATTTTTTGTTACTACACATTTTTTTTTATTCAGCAATATTTTCATAACAGATTTTCTCCTTTTTGAATAGTTTTCTTTTATTTTTCCATATTTGTAGGTTAGCTCCATAAGTACTTATTATTCATATTAATTTGTTGGAGCATTAGATATTTTAAAGATATATGAATTTGTCTTGATACTATGTTTCATATGTGAAAAATAACTATAATTTATATTTTTATCAGAAATAAAGTTTGTTTCAGGTATAGAATTTAGTGATAGATGGGAAGACTTAAACTGAAAATAATTTTGTCACAGCAATTTATTTCTACTTTTCTTGAAAAGAAAATCCACTTGACATTTGAAAGGCATTTAAAATATTTTAAGTATCATGGCTTTTCTAGTCTAAATAGCATTCTGCTTCTGTTTCTTTTTCTAGTTTCTCTCTTAAAAATTCACATTGAGAATCTGAATAAACATTTTAACCAAAAACTACAAATTATCAATGATACTTAAAAACACAAAATTTCCTTCTAAAGCCAATTATTTTTTTAATTTTTAAAATCTTTTACATTTTTAAAGACTAAGTAGTTTTTAAACTCCAAATTTTTATTTAAATTATATCTTGATGGGTGAAATAAATACTTTAAAAATATATTAATAAAATAAAAAAGTTTGTTAAACAAATATTCACTGAATTTAAGAGCCCACATAATCCCCAATGCGTCTTCCATTTTTCCCATGTCTTTCAACAAGATAAATACAGAAAGTGTTTTCTAGAGTTGAATGCATATTAATATTTCCTACAAAATTTAAGCCTTTTCTTAGATAGTTGTAAGGTTATTTGTAGTAATAAGGGACTACAAATCTGGCTTTCCAAAATAAAAAAAAAAAAAGAAAGAAAGAAATACTCAGGAGAAGCAAAAAAATATATATCAGAAATACTATTCTTTTAATCTCTTGATTAAGGCAGCTAGGTTTCTCCTAAGTAAAAATGTTTACACATCCATTTTTTTTTTTAAAGATTTTATTTATTTATTTGACAGAGAGAGAATGAGAGAGAGAGAGAGAGCACATGAGAGGGGGGAGGGTCAGAGGGAGAAGCAGACTCCCCGCTGAGCAGTGAGCCTGACGCGGGACTCGATCCTGGGACTCCAGGATCATGACCCGAGCCGAAGGCAGTCGCCTAACCAACTGAGCCACCCAGGCGCCCTACACATCCATTTTTATTGGAGGTTTAAATGTATACTATACAAGCAATGGCAAATGCTATTGATCAGTATTAGTATAATTGATGGAAGTTGGGTTGGAAATGTTATTTCACTGGACTGTCTGAAAAGAGGTTTTAAATAGCAATGTCTGTTATACCACCAACAAAAGTGAGTGGGTGGTATAGAAACATTGTTACTTACATCTTGCATATGAGCATTTTCTTATTCCTAAATTCTCTTCTGGAATCCAGATGGGAATTCCCACAGGAAAAAAAAAACAAAACAAATCTGGTGTTCCTGACTCTCAAAATGCTTGGCATCATCAGTTGGGAAATGGGCAGGGATAGGAAATAGTTCTTTGGTGGTTGTAATTCTCATTCCCTCTCCTAGACCAACATACTCACCTTCCAGCTTTTATCCCATCCACGTCAATATCCAAATGGATCATAAACACTATCTTGTCCTTAAAATGGACACACACACACACACAAACACACAATGTAAAATCAATCTCCTTTCTCTTTCAGAGGAAAAAAAAAAGTGATTTCAAAAGGGCAGAAGATATTATAAGACTTCTGATGAATGCCTTTCTTGCCTTTTTTGGGATTCTTATTGTCTTGGAAAACTACAACCACAATCCTTTTGAAGAATTTTGGTTTAAGCACAAAGTCAAACTACTCCAATATGGCCCTATGGAATAACAAGAATTTGAGACCATTTTTCTTAATCTGCATAAAGTTCTCATCCTGGAACCAGGCTTTGGAACAGGGCCAGATGGATATTTTCTGTCCTGATGTGAGTTGGTGCCTCTCCTGCTACAGGTAAGACGAACATCTCTTGCAGAGGAGAGTTTTCCAAACCTTTTCAAGGGTATGAATTAGTACTTGCACAACTGCCCCACAAATTAGTCAACCAATTTAGAATAGAGTGTCATTCTTTTAAAAATTTATTTCTCACATATAGCTTTGTCACCTGTATTAAAATTATAAATTCATAGGACTTACTAATTTTGAAATTGTTTTGCAAGTATGTCCTGGTGTGGATTCTTCCTATCTTTATATTTCATTGAAAAATAGCTAGTTTGGGTACCTGGGTGGCTCAGATGGTTAAGCGTCTGCCTTCGGCTCAGGTCATGATCCCAGGGTCCTGGGATCGAGTCCCACATCGGGCTCCCTGCTCCTTGGGAGCCTGTTTCTCCCTCTGCTTCTCTCTGTCTCTCTCTCTCTGTCTCTCATGAATAAATAAATAAAATCTTTAAAAAAAAATAGCTAGTTTGGGGCGCCTGGGTGGCTCAGTTGGTTAAGCAACTGCCTTCGGCTCAGGTCATGATCCTGGAGTCCCGGGATCGAGTCCCGCATCGGGTTCCCTGCTTGGCAGGGAGTCTGCTTCTCCCTCTGACCCTCCTCCCTCTCATGCTCTCTGTCTCTCATTCTCTCTTTCTCAAATAAATAAATAAAATCTTAAAAAAAAAATAGCTAGTTTGCAAATTACTCCTTGTGTCCAAGAAGAACCTGATTTCACTGCTACATGACTGGGACCATGGAGGATATGAAATGAGAAGTTTGAAGCAAGAATAGAAAACAGCTAGGGTATAAGATAAATACAGGCAGAAATAATGAAAAGAAATATTGTCACTACCCTCAGATGAGTATATGAAGAGATGAATTCCAGAGAATGTCTCTAAAATAAATTTTAAGTGAAGACCCAAGAAAATTCATTGCTAAATCTGAATGCTTAATTAGAGATACTAAAATATAAATTTCAAGGTGTTTATTCCTAAGATTTTGCTTGCTTCTTTTATCAAGCAAAATCTTAGGAATGAACACTTTGAAATTTCTATTGCTTGAAATACTGCATCTTCTTTTATGTTAGCTTTCCCAGCACAAAAGGAAATAAGTTGACTTTTAAAAGAAAAAAACAAAAGAATTGATTATTTTACACACTTAAGAATAATTTAAGCCTAAGACCTAAGATATGGTGCCTGTTGTATTTCAACTGTCTTTTCTTCATAGCTAACATTTGAATATATCAACAGATCAATAACATTTGACTTTTTAGACTATATTCTGCAAAGCAGTTATAATCCCCCCACATATGTTTAAATAAATCAACTAATGAGGATTCTGATCCTTACACAATCCTTAAATAATTATCTATGTACATAAATAAATTAATACTTACCAAATCAACCCCTACTCAATTAAATTATGTCTAATTATAAAGTCACCGAAAAGAGGCAGAAGAGATAAATGAGAGAAGAGGGGTCTTCTCACTCTCTCCGGAGGATTCTGGAAAGTCATCACGTGTTAACATGTTGTATTTAGCTGAGAAAGCCTTACAAAAAAACAAAGAAAAAAATAATCTCTTCTCACAGCTTCACCAGATTGAAGTACGAATTAAGGCCACACATCTTTAATATTCCCATGAAATTAATTATCGACTGGCCTTTCCCAATCCTTAGATTCCTCCAGTCCATTCTCCATGATGCATTAAAACAAAAACAAAAACAAACCAAAAAACCCTCCAGGAAACTTTATCAGCCAAGAGATCAGTTTTGGTTACCAAAAAATTCACGGAAAATAAACCAGAAAGCTGCCCCCCACCTGCGGGCTACTGCTAATGCACCGGCTCTGATCGCTGCTGTTGAAATAAGCAGCTCTATTAGGTGGCGTAACAGCTGATAGAGTGGCTGCGTCTATCGTGCGTGCGTGCAGGTGCGTGCGTGTGTGCACGTAAACATGCTGTGTGCGTACATACCTGTACGTGTGTACGTTTGTGTATGTAGGAAAGTAACTGTTCAGCTATGTGAGTTGGCAAGTTGTAAAACTTGAGGCAGAGAAAAGAGCAGATTATTAGTAGTCTTGTGGGCCAGGCAAAAGGCCTTGGACTTTGTTACAGGCAACAGAGAATTTAAAGCAGGGTGATAAAATTAAATTGAGCTTAGGTAGCCCACTCTGTTGCAATGTGTTATAATGAAAAGGGGATTTATAGGGGAAAAAATTTAAAAGACAGAAGTTAGGAGAGTTTTGCAAATGCAATGAAAACTTGAACCAAAGCCCACTATAATGGGAAAAGTGAGTAGAGAGTTGCATATATCCTTTTGTAAGCTAAAATTTCATAATGACTAAAATATTTCCAATGTGATTTTAATTCACACATACATACGAATTTGAATATCTTCTCTTTTAAGAAAAATCAATATCATTTAGTGTAGGGGTTATAACAGAGCTTGGTTTGGAGGCTGTATTTAAAATCAAACTACGATCTAAGATAGTAACTCAACAAGGAGCTTCGTGCGGTTACTCTAGCCTTACATGGATTTATCATTATAATTTTCATTTATCAGTATTTACTTAATTGGTAGAAACTTAATATTCTGATAAAGATGATCAATAAACATTTGCTGAAGTTAAATAACATGAATAAATCATTTTGGTTATTTCAAGTCAAATAGATCACTTTGCCAACATTTTAGACTGACATAAATTCTGTTTTCTTTTCAACATTGTAAAATTAGGGGATGGGGAGTGTCTACACTATGACCAAATAAAGGCATTAACTAATAGAGAGTGATCTTCATTGCCAAGTTATTCCAAAGATTAAGGCAACCTAGGTCATTTAAACTTCTAAGGATCATTAACCTAATGGCATGATTATTCCAAATGACTATAAAGATGCTGTTAGTTCACCAGGTCATAATATTTGAACACACTGGTGGTTGCTGCATGACTGGCTGGTTGGAGAACTGAAAGGGAAGGGGGATGGGATTTCGAGCGGTCAACTGAAGCAGGAAGAAGCTGTGTCTGTGTGCCAAACGTTTGAGGGATTTGAATGAAATGACTAAAATGATTATACTCTGTGTGACCAGGCTATTCAGAGACAGCAAATTAAAGCCTCCCTTGGATCTGCTGGGGGTATGGATTTTGATGCATAGCCTCTTCATCACTTCCTTCTCCAAACTGAAACGGTGACTGTTGTCACTTCTCCAACAGTCTTTTACAAAAAAAAAAAAAAAAAAAAAAGTATGAAATAAAATTTATACAGTTGCATCTCCCAAGGATTCTGGAAAAAAAACAATAAAGCATATCATCAAACCAAAGTGCTGAGGAAATAAATAAAAACAAATAAATAATAAAATGGAATGACAGTGCTTTCTCATAGTGCCCCCCCATTTTTGAAAAATGTGGCTATGACTTTAACTGATTTTCAATGCTGCTTCTTCTTTCTTAGAAAATTATTGAGAACTACTTTTTTTAATCCATGAAATATTGCAATGGAAGATTATATTTAAAAAGATTCAATTGTTTGTTGGGTGAAATGATTAGCAAGCCTTGGAAAAATAAATTATTGAGTAATAAGAACTTGTCCATTTCCCATGGTATGTGAGTTTTATTTTCTGACTCTCTGAGACTCCCCCAATTATAGGTAGTCACTTAATAAAAATGAAAATCAGTATGCATGTTCCTGTTTCCAAAAAGGCGAACACAGTATATAGGAAAAAGATTTGCTTTTAGCATTTTAAATTAAATGTACTAGAAGGTGTAATATGATTTCTCTCAAGTTCTTTTAAATTAATATTTAATATTGTGTACTTGGTGTTAAAATTTGGTTGTAATACAGGCTTATGAAAAGCTAATAGGTAAAATGCAGAAATAAAGTGTTTGGCAGTGATGTTAGCTCTTGACTTTTTCTCTGAGCACGAACTGTGCGAGGCTATAACAAGGGCTGCTAATCAGCTGCTAAAAGAAGGTTTCTATCTCTCCCTGCCAATGTATGGCTCCCACATGGTTTGAAAGCATCAAGTCTCTCGGCATTTGATCAATTCAAATATACAGCAGTATGAAAAATAGCTCAAAGGAATGAGTTCTTTTGGTGGTCATCTGGAAAACAATGTAGACATGCTCATCTTACAGTTGGTCTAGAAAGAAGGATATTGATGGGCACATTTTTCCAGATCATATGCCCCATTTATTGCTTGAATCAATGAAGCTGGAGACAACTTTTCAGCCTGTGAACATTTAATATAAAAGGATTTCATTAATATGCAAAGTTCTTCATATTTCCATAATGCTATGTTAACATTTTCATACTGTGAATAATGATATGTTCGGACACTTGTTAACATATGTATCTATTTCATTATAGGTTTCAAGATAAGATGAGGTAAGAGTTGGATCATTCATGTTCTAAAAGGAAACTCATCATTAGTTAGTAGGTAAGAAAGAGATGGCAAAGTGAAAAAGCACAGACATTCTATGCATATTCTCCTCCATTTACCCAGGAAGTAGCAGGATAGAATGAGACAAATATTAGAAATGAACCCTTATTTTATTCCTGTTACTACCAGCAACCCTTCCAATAGAATGAATATTTATTTTAATAAACAGCGTGATGATCTATGTTGCAATCGTAATCTCTCAACAGACACTTGTCCCAGAAAGCCTCTTATTTTGAGGGTTTTCACCGTGTTATCATTTGGTTTGGGATTGTTTAAATTCATCATTTATCTTCCAAGCTCAATATGCCCCTTAGTCCAGAGATGCTGCTGAATTTATCTCTTGTATAGCTAAACCCTGGCACAATTTCTGTAACATAAGAAACACTCAATAAATTTGTTTCCATTGTTTTGTTTTGGATTGAAAAAAATGAGTATCGCATCCACACTCCCATTCATAAGACAAATCTTTCCTGCTGGATGTAAATATGACCCACACTTTTAAACTGAACTTTTTCAGAATGAGTATGAGCAAGAGAGATGGAGAAAAACAGAAAGAGAGAACAAGTTGGCGGAGGGACAGCAGGGAGGAACTGTTTGCTTTTTATATTTGATAAATCTATGCTTAATGAACTGAAAAATTCTTGTTCTTTTACATCTTTACCTTAACCTCCTCTTTGATTATATTTATCATATGAATTAATTCCCCTGGAATAAGTCAGTCAGAATGGAAATTTGAGCAGAAATACAATATCAAGTATAAAAAATATCGTTCTGTCTCTCTCTCTCTCACACACACACACACACACACACAGATGCACATACACACACACACGGGCACATACACACAAAAGCTTATGCAGTGTTAGAGATGATAAAAACTTAGAAAATATTTTCCACAGCTTATTTTCACAGGGGATTATCTATGGAGGGCTCTGACTGGGGAAATGGGTTTTTACAGTCAAACACACCTGGATTTAAATTTTAGGATGTCTGCTTCTTTCTAGCATTGGGGTCTTAGGCATGATGCTACCTGACCTCTTTAAGTTTCCATTTCTTTTTTTTTTTTTAAAGATTTTATTTATTTATTTGAGACAGAGAGAATGAGAGAGAGAGAGCACATGAGAGGGGGGAGGGTCAGAGAGAGAAGCAGGCTCCCTGCCGAGCAGGGAGCCCGATGCAGGACTCGATCCCGGGACTCCAGGATCATGACCTGAGCCGAAGGCAGTCGCTTAACCAACTGAGCCACCCAGGCGCCCTCCATTTCTTCATCTATGAAATTGGCATCATAATGCTAATTTATGTCACATATGTTATTGAAATGTATGTTAGTGAAATGATCTGCTTAAGATATGTGTTGCTGTGTGTAGAATATAAATGCATGCTAATTTTAACAATTACTTTTTCACGGATCATATATGATAGTGAGGTGGTATTTTTGTTTATGTCTTTATTGTGAATGTGTTTTCATAGGCATGTTCTTACTGGCTTTAAATTTTACAAATTATCATCAAAGTCAATAAAATTGAAGCCTGTTGGATTTTGTCTTTTGAGGGTGCATGATAAATGGGGAAGGGTAAGTGTGGAATTATAAAAGAAAGATCGCAGTAAGAAAAGGGGACCCAAGTTCAAATCCCCTGTCTGACACCCTTCCCTGTGAATTTGAACCAGTCACCTGTATTTCTGGGCCCATGTTGTTTTACCTTAGAGCTAAGAATAACATGATCTCCTCCAGAGGAAGGCAGAAATCCAGGCCAAAACCGTAGTTTTTCCTGTTCTTCCCAGATCTGAATGTTACTATGAATGATTTTTTTTCATAGCTATTTCCTTTATTCATTTTTAAGATAAAGTCATCATGGACCAAGTGGAAAGAAGCTGGTCAAGCACTGCCCAATATAACTTTCTGTACTGAAGAAAATGTTCTGTAACAGCAACAAATATGGCAGCCCTCCAGGCACATATGAATGGCTGCTGAACACATTAAATATTGATAGTGTGACTGAAGAAGTGAGTTTTAAAATTTACTTAATTTTAATTAATTTAAAATTTAATTTAAAGAGCCGTATGTGCCTGTCGGCTAGAGTATGGGACAGCACACACTTGATTATAGAAAAGCATCAAGCCAGATATAACTCACAGGACTACTGCATTAAAATAAATGTGGTAGGGATGCCTGGGTGGCTCAGTCGTTAAGCGTCTGCCTTCAGCTCAGGTCATGATCCCAGGGTCCTGGGATCGAGCCCCGCATCGGGCTCCCTGCTCCGCGGGAAGCCTGCTTCTCCCTCTCCCACTCCCCCTGCTTGTTTTCCTTCTCTCGCTGTGTCTCTCTCTGTCAAATCAATAAATAAAATCTTTAAAAAAATAAATTAAATAAAATAAATGTGGTAAATTAAGAGAGTCATCCTTTTTTGGAATAAAAATATATGTAACCTCATGAAAGCAGAGCTTTTGGAAAGAAATCCAGTTAGAGGTAACAGAGTCTTAACATGGAAAGTGGTGACTTTTTATTTATATCTTTAATTTAGTTTCTTTGAAGTACTTTTCTCTTGTATTAAAAAAGAGTATTCCAGATGAAAGGCTCATGATGGGAAGCCAATGGGCTGAGTTCCCACTCCAGTCTCTCGAGTACTTTCTATCCAGAGGTTATCAAATAATAGTGGATGAAGTGGAAGTATGGGAATTTTGTAGAGTAGAAGTTGGAAATCTGTAACATGGGTAGCCCCAGTTTTAGATACCGTATGAAACAAACAAAAAAAGGAAAATTATTTTGAGTTGTAACAGGCCATGCAAGGGAATATTGAAAATGTAGATGACTTTTTAGTCATTGGGAAACTACTAGTATTTGAAGTCTTGTGGTAATTATCTTAATATTTTAGTTAATATTTCTATCTGTTTAAGATATTTAATGTTTTTGGGGAGCCTGAGTGGCTCAGTTGGTTAAGTAGCTGCCTTCGGCTCCGGTCATGATCCCAGGGTCCTGGCAATGAGCCCCACGTCGAGCTCCCTGCTCAGTGGAGAGCCTGCTTCTCCCTCTCCCTCTGCCTGCCTCTCTGCCTCTCTCTATCTCTCTATCAAATAAATAAATAAATAAAATCTTTAAAAAATATATATTTAATGTTTATTCATTTATTAACATCATTAATTTATTAACAATCATTTCAGTGTTTACATTTTACAAAGCACTTCTGTAAGTGTCTGCCAGAATGGAATAATCCCATGACTGACATATCACAGTGGATTTTTTAAATTAAAGAAACAGATTTTAGACAGCTTAAGTGATGCCAATGGTCACATAATGAAGAGTGCCAGAATCAGAACTCCAAATCTGGGTTTTTTTCTCCTAAACTTTCCCATTCTCTACTTTGCTTATAGCACTGATTAGATGGCTCTTCTCTCAAAAAGCCAATACTCCAATGAAAGGGACACTGCCCTCATGTCCAGTACATGGTTTTGTTGGGTGCATAATATTTTGCTCTAGAGTAATTCTCCTTTTGGAACCTCGCAAAGAATAAACACAAACCCCAACATATGTGACTTGTGGTTCTGAGAATCATTCCCCTTCCCACTTGCTTTGTGAATCATATTTGTCTTGGAAGTGTCTTTGCTTTATATGGATTTGATTGCTTCATTTTCCCTTGCCCCCAACAGATTGCTTAGTGGAGACCTACAAAATACAGCTTTTGTTTCAAAACTGTATTAAAAAAAAGAAAAAAACAATTTCCATTGCATGAGTCTGACTGAGATGTCCTTCTTTGAACACTGCCCCCAGGAATGTCCACTGCGTGAAATGGAGCAGCCTTTCAGTGGCAGTTTATACGGGGGGGTTTTGAGCTCATATAACCTTGGGCTTTACAGAGGTGTAGAAAGTCTATAGCATGATGTAATAGTAAGCATGTGACATTTTCTTCAGATTTTTTCCTGTAAAAAACAGTCCTTAATAGAAAACTGTTCTAAACAGATGTTTGTAACTTTAGCATTGGTACTGCTTAGCTAAAAGTATGGTGGGTCTTTGAACATTTTTCAGAGTGCCTTACTCATGAGTCTTGACTTTATGGGCAATATTTATGTTCAACATTACAATGAAACTATTTACGGACTGTAAGTTTTGACATTACTCACAGGATCTCCAAGCTAGAAAGCATTTAATGTATCAAACACTCTCTGAGCTATACATTTTTTTTCCTTAACATTTTCTTCTTTTTAAATGCCAAAGGAATTGTGGGAATAAGTAAAACCATAAAATGTGAAAAGGTTAAAAATAGTCAGGAATATTCACCATCTCCAAGATATGATACACACATGTCAACTAATGTGCCTATATATGTTCAAGTAAATACTAAAAACAGTCATAAACAGGTCTTAGTCTGAAAATGGACACCACAGATAGGAAAAACGGGAAAAGATTTAAAGAGGACAAATATTACAAAACGGAATGTATGGATCCTCTGTGTATGACAAGAGCTTTATATGTCGTTGTATCATGCTGTATGTTAAAAAGCATATTCTGACTCCAACACGTAAATTCTGTGGACTCGAGTATACGAAGTCAGAACTATGGAGGGAAACTAACCACATGGCTATTGACTGCATTTTTTAAGAAGACATGAAGAACTGTTAAGTCCAGAGACTTTAATAAAGATTGTATTCAGATGGAAACATACCTGAAATCCAGTTGTCCGATCTGTATCATTGCGCCCACATGGTGAATGGACAAAATACAAGGCGGTAGAGCGAGGGTCGCAAAGCAATTGGGAGAAGGGGTTCTTGAATTTCTGTGGCCATTTAGACACGTCTAAAAGAATAGTAAGAATTTCTATTAAATGAAGTCACAGCGGAGCCAGGGGGAAAAAACTGGACACACAGGAACTTACCTCCTACCCTGCGGAGGAATCTACATGTGGTCTCCCGCCACTCCGCTCTCATCCATGTTGACTGCCTTTCTCTACAATGAAGGCAGGCCAGCTAAAAACCAACATTCCACATTCCTCAGGGATTTCTGGGGGGAACTTTTTCCTGCTTAGACAAGCACTAGGTCTTCTTCTTTCTTCCGTGTGAATCGCAGGCTTAATGACAGCAGGATTCATGCCAGTAGGAGGGAAAGGCCAAGAAATCATAGAAGCCATGTCATTCAGCTAGTGGGCCATGGCTGGCCTCTGTCTCCCACTAGCTTCTGTGTTGTACAGAAAATAACAAAGCAGTGTGTGCTTAAGCTGTTGCTTACTTAGGGGTTCTGGACTTGTAATCAAATATAACCTCTGACATAGTCCTGGCAGGAAAGAGAGAGAAAGGAGAGAGAGAGAAAGGGGGAGAAGAAAGGGGGGGGGGGTTGGAAGGAGGAAGGCAGGAATGGCAATGTGAAATTTGGCACGTATTGCACTAAGAATGTGACAAATTTGGGTCATGCAATCCTCATGAAACCCACTGAAGTAGGCACTGTTTTCATCCCCATTCACTGGTGAGCTAAGTGACTATCTATGAGGTGATCAATATTGTCTGTGTTATACAGGTGGGATGTTACGGCAGCTGGTCCATTGGAATCCAAAGTCCACATGCTAAACTGCTTTGCCACCATGAGTTTGACTCAAAATGGAAGGAACACAGGGCTAGATTGTGCAGGAGGGGTGGATGCATGCTGGAGTACAGTATAAGGCTCAAAGAAGAGGACAGATTGGCGTAGTGTTTCCACAGTCAATGGCTGAGACTGTTTACCAAAGTCTTCAAGGGAGGGACTTGTGGCAAAATGAAGAGGATTTTAAAAGGACCAGTTGTACCCTGGGGTGCTGTTAGAGGTTAAAAGACAAAGTGATTCCACAGAGAGAACTAATAAAAGACATTGAGCACAGTGGGGAGCAAGCTATTGAGGACCAGGCTCACAGGGTTCCTGGTCAACAGGACAATGCATCAAGATCACCTCTTTCTGTGATAAACCCCAGAGAGAAATGGGGTTTATTTCATCTCCTAGAACAGCACCGTCCAAAAGAATTTTCTGTGATAAGGGAAGTGTTCTGTATCTATGCTTCCTAACACAGGAACCACAGGACACACACGGTCTTGAAATGGGGTTAGTGCACCTGAGAAATTGAATTTTTAATTTAATTTAAAATTTAACTGAAATGACCACAGATGGCTCATGGCTACTGTATTAGATATCATGGACTAACACCATAGGATGACAGGGACAGGCAGAATGTATAGATTCCCCTCGGTTTGATGTCTGCTCATAAGAGAACATAAATCTCAAACTATAGACTGTTAGGACCTCACAGGAAGTCAGGTTGGATAGTTCAGGGAAAGCAGATATCTCAGGCATTTTTTCTGGTGTCACTGAGAGCAAAAAAAGTTCTCATTTCTTTCTTATCAGGAACTTGTATGATAATATTTCTTTTCTTCTGTGTATTTTCAAGCTTACTTTCTGCTTGCTTTATAAGCATATTATGACTCTCCCATATTAAAAACAACAAAGACCATCAATAATAATAACAAAAATACCCTCTCAGCATTGTGTGTCCCTCCAACTATACTTTCCCCTTCCTCATATTGTCAAACTTCTTGAGAGAGCACCACGTAACAAGTATTTTCACATCCTTGTTCATTATTCATCCCCAGTCCTCTGATCTTGGCCATCTTACTGAAAATCTGAAAATATCAATGTTGACAAATCCAGGGGCACTCCTGAGTTTTAATCATACGTGAACTATGTATCAGCATCAGCCCATGTTGAACACTACCAAAGAATGTTTGCTCCATTGGCTTCTGTAACACAGTTAACTCTGAGTCTCTTTGTTCTTCCTCTCTGTCTCTTCCTTCTATACTTTTTTGTCAGCTCATTCTACTTTTAGATGCTGAGGCTCTCCAGGATTCTCTTCTTAGTGTTCTTGTTTTCTCCCACTGCAAACATTTCCTGGTGTCTCTCATTCATTATCATAATCTCTAATAATGCTAACACTTTGTCACCCAGTGGTCTAAGTACTTTACAGTTATTAATTTATTCAAATTATATAATAATGCTATAAGGTAGATACAGCTAGTGAGCCATTTTACAGATGCAAATGCAGAGACTCAGGTTAAATAATTTTCTCAAGGTTAAATAGCTGATAAATTATGGGGATGGAAATTGAAATCAAACAGTATAGCACGAGGGTCTATTTTTTCCCCTTTGTACTGCACGGCCTACATTATAACTTCATTTATCCCTCGATCCTTCTTACTGTGGCAATATTCTGAACACATAGATTGGTTCATTTATGTCCATTCAGATAACGCAATATTCAAAAAAAAAACAAAAACAAAAAAAAAACAACCTTTCCTATGAACTCCAGTCTACTGACTGCCTGCATGAAAGTTCCAGTGAAGGTCAGAATCCAGGTCATCATTCTTTATTTTCCAGTATTTTTCTATTGTGGTAAAATACACATAACATTACATTTATCATCTTATGTGTTTTTAAATGTATAGCTCAATCATATTAAATATGTTCATAATCTTGTGCAAATATTACTACCAACCATCATCATAGCTCTTTTCAGCTTGTAAAACTGGAACTCTATACCCACGAAACAGTAACTCCCCATTTAAGCTCCCCTCCCAGCATCTGGCAACCATGATTCTATTTTCTGTCTCTATAATTTGGACTCTTCTAAGTATCTTATATAAGCGGAATCATACAGTATTTATCTTCTTATGACTGGCTTATTTCACTCAGCATAATGTCCTCAAGTTTCATCCATGTTGGAGCGTGGGCAGAATTCTCTCCCTTTTAAGGCTGTATAAGGTTTGTACAAATTTTGCTTATCTATTTATCTGTTGATGGGCACATGGGTTGCTTCCACATCTTACCTATTGTGAACAATGCTGTTACAAACATGGGTGTACAAATATTTCTTTGAGATCTTGCTTTCAATTTTTTTGGTATATACCTAGAAGTAGAACTGTTGGATCATATGGTAATTCTATTTATTTTATTTTATTTTATTATGTTATGTTAGTCACCATATATTACATAATTAGTTTTTGATGTTGTGTTCCATGATTCATTGTTTGTGTATAACACCCAGTGCTCCATTCAGTATGTGCCCTCCTTAATACTCATCATGGTGCTAACCCATCCCCCCACCCCTCTAAAATCCTCAGTTTGTTTCACAGAGTCCATAGTCTCTCATGGTTCGTCTCCCCCTTCATTTTTCCCTTCCTAATATCTTGTTTCAGAGGTACAGGTCTGTGATTCATCAGTCTTACACAATTCACAGCGCTCACCATAGCACATACCCTCCCCAATGTCCATCACCCAGCCACCCCATCCCTCCCATCCCCCATCACTCCAGCAACCCTCAGTTTGTTTCCTGAGATTAAGAATTCCTCATCAGTGAGATCATATGATACTTGTCTTTCTCTAATTGACTTATTTCGCTTAGCATAATACGCTCTAGTCCCATCCACGTCGTTGCAAACGGCAAGATTTCAGTTTTTTTGATAGCTGCATAATATTTTTAATTGTTTGAGGAAGAGTGATACTGTTTTCTCTAATGGCTTTGCTATGCTACATTCCCATCAATGGTGTACAAGTACTCCAATTTCTCCCCATTCTATTCAATACTTATTTTTTTTTCAATACTTATTTTCTGTTGTGGTTGTTGTGATTGTTGTTTTATAAGAGCCATCCTAATGGGTATGAAGTGGTATTGCACCTAGATTTGATTTGCATTTCCCTAATAATCAGTGATGTTGAGAATCTTTTCATGTATTTACTGGCCATTTGCATATCTTCTTTGGAGACATATCTATTCAATCCTTGGGCATTTTTTAATCAGATTGTTTGTTGCCCTGTTGAATTTTAGGAGCTCCCTATACATTTTGGATATTAATCCTTTAAAAGACATATGATTTGCAAATACTTCCTCCCATTTTGTGAGCCTTCTTTTTACTTTGCTGATATTTATGCTTTCTGTTTTGACTATTCTAGCTTTGTAGTAAATTTTGAAATTAGGAAGTGTGAGGCCTCCAGATTTATTATTCTTTTTCAAGATTATCTTGACAACTTTGGGTCCCTTGAGATTCCATATAAATTTGGGGATAGGTTTTTCTATTTCTGTTTAAAATAAAGTCATTATAGGGACACCTGTGTGGCTCAGTCAGGTATGCATCTGCCTTTGTCTCAGGTCATAATCCCAGCGTCCTGGGATAGAACTCCGCATTGGGCTCCCTGCTCAGTGGAGACCCTGCTTCTTTCTCACCCTCTGACTGCTGCTCTGCCTTCTTGTATTCTCTATTTATCTGTCAAATAAATAAATAAATAAAATCTTTAAAAAATAAATACAATAAATAAAAATTTTTAAAAAGTCATTACAATTGGGGCACTTGGGTGGCTCAGTCGGTTAAGCATCCATCTTGATTTTGGATCAGGTCATGATCTTAGGTTCGTGAGATCAAACCCCAGGACAGGCTCCGCACTCAGTCCAAAGTCGGCTTGTCTCTCTCCCTCCCCATCTGTCCCTTCCCCCTTCATACACATGCTCTCTCCCTAAAATAGATAGATAGATGATAGATGGATAGGTAGATAGATAATAGATAGATAGATAGATAGTAGATAGATAGATAGATGATAGATAGATAGATAGATAGATAGATAGATAGATAGATAGATGATAGAGTCTTTGGGGAAAAAAACTCAATTTCTTCCAGCAATGTTTTGTAGTTTTCATTGTACAAGTCTTTCACCTCCTCTGTTAATTAGTTCCTAAGTATCTTCCTCTCATTGGTGCTATTGTAAACAAAATTGTTTCCTTAGTCTCCTTTTCAGGTTGTTCATTATTAGTGTACAGAAATGCAACTGATTTTTGTGAGTTGACATTGAATCCTGTTGTTTTGTTAAATTCATTTATTAATTCCCACGGGTTTTTTTGTTGTGTGTGTGTGTGTGTGTGTGTGTGTGTGCGCGTGTGTGTGTGTGTGTGGTATCTTCAGGGATTTCAACATGTAATATTATATCATCTGTGAATCAAGACAGTTTTGCCTCTTCCTTTCCAATTTGGGTATCCTTTATTTCTTTTTCTTGTGTAATTGCTCTGACTGGGACTTCCAGTACTATGTTCAGTAGAAGTGGTGAAAGTGAGCATCTTTGTTTTGTTCCTGATCTTAGAGGAAAAGCTTTCAGACTTTTACAATTGAGTATGTTGTTTGATGTGGGTTTTTCACATATGACTTTTATTACACTGAGATAGTCTCCTTCAATTCCTAATTTGTGGAGTACTTTTATCATAAAAGGATGTTAAATTTCTCCAAATTCTTTTTCTGCACTAATGGAGATGATCATATATTTATTTGTTTTCCACTTCATTTGGTTAATGTGGTGTGTTACACTGATCAATTTTCATACATTGAACCATCCTTGCATTCAGGAATAAATCTCACTTGGCCATGGCATATCATCCTTTTAATATGTTGCTATATTCCATCTGCTAGTATTTTGTTGAGGTTTTTTGTATCAGTGCCCATAAGGAATATTGGTGTGTAGTTTTCTTTTCTTGTAGTGTCTGTCTGGTTTGATGTTAGGGTAATGCTGGCTTCATAGAATGAGTTTGGGGAAGTTTGAGAAGCATTGATAGTAGTTCTTTAAATGTTCAGTAGAATTCATCAGTGAAGCCATCAGGTCCAGGATATTCTTTGTTCAGAGATTTTTTTTTACTACTGATTCAATCTCCTTATTATAGTTGTATTCAGATTTTCTTTTTAGTCCTGGTAGGTTTTGTGTTTCTAGGAATTTGTCAGATGTTCATTCTTAACTCTCTTTTTGTACTCCATACCATCTAATTCTTTGCATCCTCTGTGTCTTATCATAGTTCAGGGCTGTATCATTTCTCAGTAGAATTACTATTATACCCTTGGTTGACCCATCTCAACTTACCCAGCCCCCTCCCCCAACACATACAAACACACACACAAGAAACCCAGATTTAAAACTGTTGCTAGATTCATGTTTTTTAAGATGCAAAATCAATTAACTGTTTTTCTTATTTAAAAGTCTTGAATTGTTTCCCATTGTACAATATTAATAACTTCCAAACACTTTAGCATGGTAGGTGAACTCCTTCACAGTGGGCTCTTGCCTGTCAGTTCAGGCCTGTCTCCTGAGCCACACCTGTGTGCAGCCTCCTTTAACTTCTACTATTTGCTCCCTAAGAACTATGTTACTTCAGTCTTTTCATCTTGGCATTTGTTGTTCTTTTGCCTAAAAGTGCTTTGCCTCTTTTGCACATAATCCTTGCCTTACCAGGGGAACTACTCTTCTGCATTCCCTTCATAGCATAAATTTAAAAAAATACCTATTGTGCTTCAGTTATATACCTCTGCTTTTCCCCACTACCTTTAAGGGAAGGGATTGTGTAGCATTCTTCCCCTCCCCAACCCTCACAGTGCTATACTATATTGCCTACTCCATAATGAATTCTCAGTAAATGATGAATGGTTGAATGAATGCAGCTACCCTTTCTTAGCACTACCACACCACTTTGGCTAAATACCAGAATGGAAAGATGCTTCTGCAAAATTTACCATAAGAAGACAAAAAGTACCATCATTCCCTTCACCCACTGTAACAGTCCTGAAATTCTTCTTCAAAGGCATGCTTTTTCTCACATTTTGGGGAGAAAAATGCCACCCTGGAGATTATTTATCCTTGGTAAAATGCAGTTGGCATATCTTGTAAAGGAGAAGGGTGGGGTCCCAGGGAGAGGAAGGACCACACACAAGGAACAACACTTGGAGATTTTCATTCCAGCTTCATCCCCTACTGCACCCACTTCAAGAATGTCCTTAAGTCTGGCAGTTATTTTTGAGACAGTTATTAGAAAACATGTGAAGAGCCCAGAAAATATATTTCTTATGTAAAATATAGTCTCTGTGCATTTTCTAGAGTACAGCAAGTTTTAGGAGCTATTGTCTATTCTTTGGAAGAATGTGTTGGGGAATAAATGTGGGCTATGTTGATCTCAATAAGTAATGACAAAAAGAGGAAATGAAAAACACAATCTCCTGAAAAGCATTATGTAATTACTATGACCCAGAAGAATAAAGTCATGTGCTTATTTCCTGAATAGGTACTCTTCTTAATTATTGATCAACAACTATTTACAAAGCATACCCTTGCTTGTGTGGACAACACACACATAGAGCTGACTCAGTAATGTTAATAAAACTACTACTAATAATGACAAAGGCTGATAGGAGTTTACTATTTACCAGGCCTTGTCCTAAGTGCTTTACATATGCTAACCCATAGCTCAATAAATCAATCATTAGTATACAAAGGACTTTTCAGATAAATCATCTAGTTTAGGTAGTTTTTCATACTTACCATGGTATGGAAGGTAAACTAAGGCCCTAAGTGGTTAAAGATCTTACTCAAGTTCCTGCAGCTAGTAAGTGTGAGAGCCAAAAATCCAGGGTATCTGAACCAGCATCGTTGCATTAAAAAAGAATCAGTATCTATGGGATGAAGCTTCCAGTGCTGGACATGTTGCTTCACCTGACAGTTCTCACGGAAACTACTTTTGGAAATTCCTCAACCTTGTGTGGACACAATTTTTTTTTTTTTTTACCTATTCATTAAAGTGTTACTCTTAATGTATGAAAATATCTGAATACTATTATATAGAAAGTTGTGTATAATTCAGTGCGTAAGTATAGAAACACCCTTAACATATTTGGCCCAAGTCAACCAGTCTTGCTCCAATGTGAAATCATCACAGGCATGCCAAACATCCTTCTGTGTTTGTGTCTGGGTCTGATTTTAAGAAAAGGAAAGGAGTCCATCTATTCATCCACTGCTCAGATACGAAGCTCTCACTGTGTGCCTGGCACTGTGGTAAGGATTAGGGAGAGAGATGGATATTTGACTAGAGACCAGCTCCAAGTGTGTGTGGTGTCATCAAATAATCCTTTTTCTTTTTTTAATTTAATTTAATTTAATTTTTAAGATTTATTTATTTATTTGAGAGAGAGAGCGCACACATGGGGAGAGCAGAGAGATCTCAAGTAGACTCCCCACTGAATGCAGAACCCAACATGGGGTTCGATTTCACCATCCTGAGATCATGACCTGAGCTGAAATCAAGAATCAGACGTTTAATCGATTGAGCCACCCAAAGAGTCCTTTTTTCGTTTCTAGACTGAGCTGTACTCATTGCTTGCCACTCTTTTTGTGCTTATTTTTTTATGGATCTTAAGTGGTTTTCTTATTACCTGACTTTGTGAGAAATATAAGCCATAAATATTCATAAGAAATAAAAAAGAAAGTGATAGATTTGTTAAGACAAGAGCATTAGAAAACAATGGTGAGAAAAGAAAGAAAGTCATTATGTCTGAAAAATAACTAATTGCAAATATAAGAAATGTTTGGAGAAATCTAAAGTCAGTTGAAGAGTGAGAAAGGACATTGGGATCTCATATGGACCTGCCAGGTCTCTGTGGGGACAAGTGTTTAGTGTGGTGCCCAGTTTCTGCTTAGAAGATAGGCCACACCTAGTATGTAAAATGGTCGCATGGAGAAAGAGGAATAGTGATATCCTTATCCTTAGTACCTGGGCCAGGCTAGACTTGGGTCATTTAGTCCAGTAACTAGGTCTAACATAACCAAGAAAAAATATCAGTTTCTTCCTGGGGGGTAAAAAAAAAAGGCTATTAAAAGAAGCCAGGGGTGCTTGGGTGGCTCAGACATTAAGCGTCTGCCTTCGGCTCAGGTCATGATCCCACGGTCCTGGGATCGAGCATCAGGCTCCCTGCTCAGCGGGAAACCTGCTTCTCCCTATCCCACTCCCCCTGCTTGTGTTTCCTCTCTCGCTGTGTCTCTCTCTGTAAAATAAATAAATAAAATCTTTTAAAAAAATAAAAATAAATAAATACAAGAAGCCAGAATTACACTTTGAGAAATGTGTCCATGCATCAAATATATAAGATGAGAGGAGTCAAGGAAATTTGAAAAAGCAGATATTTGTAGGATGGAGCACTGGAATGGGATAGACTTAAATGAAAGAAAACTGTTTTCCTCAAATGGTTATATTTTGTTTTGGTTTTTTTTTGTTTGAAACAATGACTGTGTTTAGAATTAGATAGGGCCCATGTGGATTCAGGCAAAGGGATGACAAAGACAGCAGGAAAACTGGACACTCAGAGCAAAGAAAGGGTTGAAGAGGGAGAGGCTTATAAAGGAAGATAAGACCACATATATTGTGGAGGCTCAAAATCACTTAAAAGTTTGAGTTTTATTTTCACATGAAAACAAACAAAATAGCAGAGTTCTGTTGGCTGACCAGCTTTGGAAGGCTCAAATCTAAGTGGGCAAGCAGTATATGCTCTGCATTCAATTACTGCCCACAACTCTCTCTGACCTTCAAAACAAACAGGACATTTACAGAGATCTGGAAGGCAGGAAAACCTCTTGTGTTTCATTTGATATTATGCTAGACGCTCAGCTATATGATCTCCTGTATCAAAAAAAGAGCCAGCTGCATTAGTGTCATCCAAAATCAGAGACCTTTCCTGTTAGAAGCCTCAGGAAAATCATTAAAAAAACATTGTTTATTTTCAGTGAAAATAGTATTCAGGCTAGAAGAAAAAGCCCCTTGCCTTCCATTGTTTAGAGCCCCCAGTAAATTAAAATATGTATCGTTTCCTAGTGAAATTCATATAAGTAAGTAGAGTCAGGGGACAAGTTTCAGGTGTGGGAATTGAGAACAGTAGTAGAGAGGGTGAGAAGAAGAGGAAGAAGAGAAGGAAGAGGAAGAAAAAGAATAATGAGGGAAGGAACAGGACTGGGGGTGGAGAAAACAGAGAAGATTATGAAGAGATTTCCTTTCTGTGCTAAGATATTTTATATGTATTATCAAATTTAGCTTCAAATATCAGATAAAGGGCTAGTATCCAAAATCTAAAAAGAACTTATCAAACTCAACACCCAAAGAACAAATGATCCAGTCAAGAAATGGGCAGAAGACATAAGCAGACACTTTTCCAAAGAAGACATCCAAATGGCCAACAGACATATGAAAAGGTGCTCAACATCGCTTGGCATCAGGGAAATCCAAATCAAAACCTCAACAAGATACCACCTCACACCAGTTAGAATGGCTAAAATTAATAAGTCAGGGAACGACAGATGTTGGCAAGGATGTGGAGAAAGGGGAACCCTCCTACAGTGTTGGTGGGAAAGCAAGCTGGTGCAGCCACTCTGGAAAACAGTATGGAGGTTCCTCAAAAAGTTGAAAATAGAGCTGCCTTATGACCAAGCAATTGCACTACTGGGTATTTACCCCAAAGATACAAATGTAGTTATCCGAAGGGGTACGGGCACCCTGATGTTTATAGCAGCAATATCCACAATAGCAAAACTATGGAAAGAGCCAAGATGTCCATCGACAGATGAATGGATAAAGAAGATGTTGTGTATATATATACTATGGAATATTACGCATCCATCAAAAGGAATGAAATCTTGCCATTTGCAATGACATGGATAGAACTAGAGGGTATTTTGCTGAGCGAAATAAGTCAATCAGAGG
>NC_138377.1:15572753-15685473 GCF_054177405.1 Leptonychotes weddellii | reverse complement strand
ACAAATAATACATTATACATTAAAAAAAAAGCAGATAGTAGGAAGGGTAAAATGAAGGGGGGGGAAATCGGAGGGGGAGACGAACCATGAGAGACTATGGACTCTGAGAAACAAACTGAGGGTTCTAGAGGGGAGGGGGGTGAGGGGATGGATTAGCCTGGTGATGGGTATTAAAGAGGGCACGTATTGAATGGAGCACTGGGTGTTATACACAAACAATGAATCATGGAACACTACATCAAAAACTAATGATGTAATGTATGGTGATTAACATAACAATAAAAAATTTTTTAAAAAAGAGGGCATGTACTGAATGGAGCACTGGGTGTTACATACAAACAATGAATCATGGAACACTACATCAAAAACTAATGATGTAATATATGGTGACTAACATAACATAGCAAAATTTTTTAAAAATGTAAAATAAAAAAAATTAGCTTCACAACTGCCCAGGAGGTAGGTTCTACAATTATATGCATTTTAGAGAAGAAGAAGGCAAGGCTTCAAGAAATTATGGAAGTTGCCCATCATCTCATACCAAGAGTTAGAGCCAGACCTCCCTGCCACCAAAGCCTATACTTGCAAGATAAGCTCAAAGACCAGGGGGTAGTTTTTTTTTTTTTAAGATTTTATTTATTTGTTTGCCAGAGAGAGAAAGAGCTAGAGGGAACACAAGTAGGGGGAGCGGCAGGCAGAGGGAGAAGCAGGCTTCCCGCTGAGCAAGGAGCCTGATTCAGGACTCGATACCAGTATGCTGGGATCATGACCTGAGCCGAAGGCAGATACCCAACCGACTGAGCCACCCAAGCGTCCCGACCAGGGGGCAGTTTTAAGCTATGTTCATTTATTTCCCAACCACCTAAGATGGGTAAGTGACTACCAAGCATTGAGTATACCAGTGCACCTAGACAAGGGGTTTCTTTCTTTCTTTTTCTTTCTTTCTTTCTTTATCTTTCTTTCTTTTTCTTTCTTTCTTTCTTTTTTCTTTTTCTTTCTTCTTTTTTTTTAAGATTTTATTTATTTATTTGAGAGAGAGGATGAGAGGAGAGAGAGAGAGCACATGAGAGGGGGGAGGGTCAGAGGGAGAAGCAGACTCCCCGCCGAGCAGGGAGCCTGATGCGGGACTCGATCCAGGGACTCCAGGATCATGACCTGAGCCGAAGGCAGTCGCTTAACCAACTGAGCCACCCAGGCGCCCTCTTTCTCTCTTTCTTTCTTTCTTTTTTTCTTTCTTACTTGAGAAGTGGCTTTCTTAATGGGGAATAATTTGGAAAGATATATTTTAATCAAGTATTTCATACACTATATGTGAATAGAGTAAATTATAATTTTAAAAAAATGCTCTCTTTTCTCCCAATCTCACTCAATTTATTTAAAGGAGATGCAGTTATTTGAACTCTAGCATAAAGAAGTGAGCCATGTACAAGCCCTCAAGGAAGCAAGAAAATGAAGGAAGGAATTTTTAGGGGGGAAAAATCACCTATTAGCTTAAAACTGAAAACAGAAAGGACTACATTTCCAGTGGTTTCCAAGACAGGAGTCTCCGTTTCCCACTATTTGAGAATGATTAATGAATTGACCTCCTCTGTGCCACTTTGAAAACACACCAAATGTGCTTGGTTTGGCAGACCAGTGGAGGAAGAACTATTCATACAGAACAAAAAAGGCTGCTGTTTGCCAGTAGCTATTAACTTGTGGCTATATCAACACTTGTGCTGTTAACAATAATCTTATCCAAGAGTCTATTCTTGTAGAACCTCGAGGGTTGAAGAAATGTTTTATTGGCAGCATCCCTAAGCCTATAAGTAGCAATATGTTTTGACAGAAGGAAGCCACACAATTCTCACCTAGTCTTGGGATTGCTTTCTTATGAGATAGTCTGAGGCTGGAAATAAAAAAGCATACCCCCCTCCCTTCTCCGAAGAAATAGGTTTTGTACTCAAACCTGATGTTCCAATTTCTTTTAAATTTTTCATTCCTCACAGATCTTCTAAACTTGTAACTTCTGGGCTTCTGAATCCATACCTCCCACACAGATGCATTTTTCAACCCATGCCTACAAGAGCGCCTGACAATACTGATGTGGTCTCAAGATTACATCTATTTCACGACCAACTGCTGTTGAAATACCTCCTCTTGTTGTCATATGCTGGTTCTTAGTTTGGGGAAAAACTACACATGTCTACTTAAATTGAAAGTTTTTGGTCTTGAAACAATGCCCAGATCTAGAAAAAAGAAAATTGGGAGTAGTGGCAAACTAAATATATAATAGAAAGTAGAAGAAGTAGCCTAGAACACAGGTAAAACAAATCTACTGGGAATACATCATTTCTGTCTGTTGGGGCCAGCATGGAGTATAGACAAGAGGGTGAGTGTTAGGAGCGAGCAACCGTGTGTCCTGGACAATGAGTTGTTACATGAGTCTGGAAATTTTTGACTCTCTCTTATGATCATCTCTGTAGGTCCAAGTTCTACTCCTTGGAACTTGTGTGTCTTTCATTCCACACATTCATGACACAAATATCCACTGTGTATTGATAATTTACTGATAACTCTGCTAGGTACTGGGGCCACAAAATACAGTCCAACAGCTTCCTTGCCACCGAGGAGCCCATGTTCTGTGCGTGGAGATACAAGCAGAGTATAAGGGGTGACATATGAAAGGTATGCGGATGGGGCTGGCTCTGGGACAAAAGACTTAAGGCACTCAACCCAAAAGAGGGAGCAGAAGGGGATGAGACACTTCAGTTCTATTTAAAAAAAATGAGTGGAAATCAGAGAAAATACTTCCAGGTATGAAGGAAGAGATGTAAGGTCAGAATTGCAAGAGATGCTGAATGAAATGTCAGTGGTTCAGTAGAATTGGAGAACACCTGCATGGATTAGTAATGAGGAGCCATCCATCATGAGGTGTGTTAGAAGTGAAGGATGCCGAGAAGGAATCTCAAAAGGTTCTAGATTGAAATAGTGGTTCCATGTGGCTATATGGCTTCAGGCATATGACTTGTACTTAATTATTCATTCCACAAATTTTTGTTGTGTGCGTACTCCATGGCAGTGCTCCGGGATGAGATAGTGATAAGGGGGTGATATGAGATAATATAAGAAGGATGACTTACTGAATGTTCCACACAAAAGAGGTGTTGAATTTTATAAATTCTAGTCCCCAGTCATATGGCAGCTGCTGCCATCTTCACTCTTATGTGTGGTTTAGGGATAGTGGCTATGTGATCACAGTATAACCCCCACAGATACTTACCTTCGGAGCCCTGCCTCTGTGACCCCACTGCATTTGAATGTAGATGTCCCCCATGGATATATCAAAGGAAACAGGAAGCACAAGCTCAGGGTCGCTGTGTTGGCAGTCTGGGCCTTGTTCTGCCACATTAATTGTTCTTAGAAAAATTATTTCATTTCCACATTAGTTTGCTTGTTTGTTTGTTTGTTTTTAACTTTTTTTTTTTAAGATTTTATTTATTTATTTGACAGAGAGAGACATAGCGAGAGCAGGAACACAAACAGGGGGAGTGGGAGAGGGAGAAGCAGGCTTCCCGCAGAGCAGGGACCCTGATGTGGGGCTTGATCCCAGGACCCTGGGATCATGACCTGAGCCGAAGGCAGACGCTTAACGACTGAGCCACCCAGGTGCCCTGTTTTTAACTTTTCTAGTAAACAGGTTGCACATGATGCTTTTTAAGATTAATTCAGCTCATAATTACTTGGGTCAGCAAAGAAAAACCTATGAATTTCATTTTTGTTTAAGTCACAAACTTTCTCTCAAGAGTGAATATTTGTGCAGCACTCAGCTAGATATTTGGGTGGTAAAATAAAGAATGAGTAAAAATTTTGGTGGAAAATCAACAATCACAAACATTCGCTGAACACTTACCAGGTGTTAAAATATGTACTCACATGTATTAACTCTCTAAATCCTCACTGTAATCATTTGAGGAAGGCACTACGATCTCTAGTTAATAAATGAAAAACCCAAGGCACAGAAAGTTCTGTCGGAAATAAAAGAACTAATAAAAGTAAGAAATAAATTTGGCCCCAGACTTTCTGAGTCTCCCCTGCATTCTAGATCTCTGACTTGGACCTGTCCTAGGAGCAGGGAGCAGCTTGATATGACATGAGAATAGGAAAATGAACCCAGCTTATATCGGCCTTGAATACTATGCTAAAGAAGATGGGCATTAGAATACAGTGGAGGAAGTGGGTTGCCTATAAGAGAAACCACAGTAAAACTGTCCTGCCAACTGATGCCTGAAGGACGCTCTCTCGTTGCTACGGAGATGTGAGACAATATGAAGTAGTGAGGACTACAGGGAAATGGAGAAGCCTCACATTTGGAGGGTGGTGCAGGAACAGCAAATCAGCCCGGCAAGAGAATGTCAACCCAATGCTGCCAGTTTCTCTTTTTCAGGAAAAGCAGTGAATACCAGATGTTCACTCTCCAAATTATTAAATGTTGTCCTATGGCATTTGTTTCTTGTTTTGTTTTTTAACACCACGGACCAAAAATAACATGCCTATTGGCCAGATGCACCCACTGGTAGACAGATTGCCATCGTGACACACCTGTGCTTTCAAAAAGTCCATTAATTTTTTTGTTTGTTTTAATCTGGAAAGCAATGTAAGCACATTAACGTTTTAGAAAGATAAATCCGGTGGTAATATAGAAAACAGGAGTTGAGAGGGGATGGCCAGTTAGAAGATTATTGCAAGAAGAGAAAGATGACAAAGGCCTGGGGTGGTGGCTGTGAGAATAGCAAGACGTGGAAGAGTTTTCGGAGTATAATTGATCCATTACGTGTGGCTGGTGACGAGAAAGAAGGAATCAGCGCTAATTCAGGACCGTCAAGCTTTAGGGATTAGAGGAAAAGTAATGTATTGATGTAGACAAGAAACATTAAAGGAAGAGCACATTTCTGGAGGAGAATAGTGAGTTCAATTTGAGAAGTGTTCAAATAAGGTTTAGGAAGCATTCAAATAGTATCAAGCTCCTCTCGGCTCTCCTATTGAAAAGAATAATCATTCCTCAGATTCAGTCGGCTCCCACCCACTGATCACGATCGCTTCCTTGGAAACACTAAGAATTTCAAGAGTTGCTAAAAACTGTTCATTCTTGTGAGATTTCAGCACAAAATCAATTATCAGCAAGAATTAGTAACCACAGAATTGTAAACAGGATTCTTTTAAAAGAATTTGCTCATTGTTACTTTCCTGTAAGTTTTTATTCTAGTCTCTTGCATGTAGGTTCTACCATCACGGGCAGCAAATTTATTGGAGGGAAATGGTGCTTGATATGGACAATTTTGTTTAAAAAAATCAACTTGGAAACTTTGGTTTTAGTTCAGCATTACCTTTCCTAATAGGTACACAATCAAGTTTCTGGGAATTTGTGTTATTTAATGATCATAATGTACATTTAGCCCATCAATGCTACTGAGCATAAAGCTTTACTTGTTACAACTAATAGATTTTAAAAGACTTTGTAATCAAATATAATAATAGATTTATGAATATTAATTAGAGACTAAAACTGAATAAATTTTTAGTTTTTTCTGGTCTCCATGGACTTTGATTTATTTGATTTGGTTAATTAATTCCTTGGGGATAAAGCCCTATGTAAGAGAGAGAGAGAGAGTGTGTATGTGTGTGTGTGTGTGTTTTAAATAGAGCTCAATCTATTCTGTAAAAAATCTGGAATGATATGAACTAAAACATATATTAGGGTCAGTAGAAAATAAGTAGGTAATATCTTAGAATGAATATATATAGATATAGATATTGATACATATGTAGAAAGATAATGTACTTTTATTTATTCGGTAAACATTTATATTTATCCCACATGAAAGACATAGTATTTGCTAGTGCTGAGAAACTCAGAGGGAAAAGAGATTTTGCTAGAAGCAATTACAGTCTGATGACAGATACATCGCTAATTATAATATGAAGCAAAAAAAAATGCCAAAAGGGAAAAAGGACTCCCAAAATTCTAAAGTTGGTGAATGACAAATGAAGGTCTTGCTAATAAAGTGTGCTTCTCCACCATCTTTCTGCTCTGCTAAGAATATTCCTTGGTGTCTTGGTGAACTTAAATCCATAAGATTTCTCTGACTCTCCAAACTTTAACACAGTTAAAGAAACAACTCTAGCTTCTGATCAATAAAACTAGAAGAAGTTGTTCTAAAATTAATTTTGAAACAGTATCAAGGACTATCCTATGGAACAGTGTCACCATTCTCTAAGGTAAATGTGTTGAAATGTTTATTTTTTCCGGATATTTAATTTCAGGAGCAGTCTGCTAAAGCTTGTCCTTTAAACCTACCATGTGTCTCCTAATTGATGCAAGAGAGTTCTAACACTCATAGATGACAATAGGATGCCTTTCCTTCTTATATTTTAAACTGCGCTATATATGGCCAAACTAAATTTATGTTCAGACAGGACTACTTTAGTCTTCTTTTATAGCCATATCATTTATAGAACTCAGTGTGTATGAAGGCTCTCCTGGAGCTCATGTCCTTAGTGACTTTTTGTTTTTTTACCGAGACCCTATCTGGGAAGACATGAACTGAAAAGACAGTACAGCACCGGGATGACAGGAAGTGTCAGCAGTAGGGTGGGGTCCTATAACTTGATCTTGCCTTTGGCTGCACATAAGATGCTCACTCTGTAGAGCACATATTCAGGAGTTGACACTGGCCTAATAAAATGGGGAAATGGGATGTTTTGCTCCCATTAGGGTAATAAATATTTTTTATAGATAAGAACACAAGGGTCATTTAGGTGATTCTCCCAAGGTCACACAGTTAGTGAATAAAGGACTTCAATTCAGATATCATGGATCTTGACTCAAAGTCTAGTGATCTTTTCTTAATCTTTTCTTTGACTATTTTATTAAATATATAAATATCAACCTATTTAAGCCTTACAAAAACTCTGTGATAGGATCAAATTCCATCGTGATTGCATGAGGATAGCTCCACTGACCTGCTCTCCAGTGAAGCTGGTGAAAATTATTTTTAATTTTAATGATACTGTGATGCCAGTATCATTATTATTATTATTATTATTATTATTATTATTATTGTTTTTACAAATGAGGAACTGAGGCACAGAGAAGCTAAGTAACTCACCCAAGGTCATGTGTAAAAGCTTGGATTTGAGCCCAGTTAATTGGTTCCAGAGCACATCCTTGGGGTGGGAGGGGAGTGGTGATGGAAAACATAGTTTAAATTATTTTAAGTTATTTTATTCTAAAAAAAATGATATAAAGAAGATATCATTTATCTCAGACTTAGTAGCCACTTAGATGGAGGTGTCCTGTCTTTGCTTTCCTACTCATTAGCAGTGTCACCCTGCTCAAATAACATACTCTGAGTCTTGGTTTACTCATTAGGGAAAGACAGTGGGGGGGGTGATAAAGTCTCCTTCTCTGGGTGGTTGGAACAGATGAAGAAGATATGTAAGAAATGGGAACATACTTAATACCCGAGACATGGCAAGTGTTCAGTCAGTGCTAATTTCTCTATCCCTTTGATCTCTTCTCTCATTTCTCCTTCCAAAGGTTAAAATGTATTTTACAAAGTTGAGAAAGCTCACAAAATGGAGATTGTATGTATAGGATAAGGATGTGGAATTGAAGAGTTGGTGTCTCTGACAACTTAGCATGCCAACCTCAGTATGACAGATATTGGTCACCAAAATAAAATGCAAGAGCAAGATTCAGATTTTTCAAAATATCCTCCTAATAACTTGCCTCAGATCTCTCGAGATCCTCACACCCAAGGAGAATAAAAAAGGGGAAGAGTTTGGACAAGCAGAGGACTTTATTTATTTGTTTGTTTGTTTGTTTGTTTGTTTGAAGAAAGAGAGATGCTGCTTTATCGAAAGTTTACTCGTCTTCCTGGAGGGGTTCTTCCTTCTTCTGCTCATCCTAGGGAGAGGGGATTCTGACACATCCCTTGGAGAATTGCAGATCTCTTAGAGTGGGAGATACAGTGGACAGCGGTCTGGCCCCCATCCTAGAAATCAAGGAGACAAAGAAGTCAGGCAAAGGGGAAGTGGCTTCAGGAAACAGGATGAACCTATACTTCAAGAGTTTGTCAAAGTAATGGATGCATGAGTACTGCCCTTGAACCAGATGTGGGAGAGAGAGCTTCACGGACCTGTTTTTATTTCTGCCCTAGAAGAATCTTCAGAGATTGAAGCATCTCCAACAGGGAGAGGTCCATATGAAATAGAGCTCTAGGAAACCACTGGCTAAAGTGAGAAATCACAAATATCCATGAACTGAGTGTTGGAAGAACTTCACAAAAGACAAAGGAGTGTCGATTTTAACATATCTCATAAGGCAAGGCACAGAAGGTCATAATAAGACCTCATTTGAAAGCAAAACATTCTTTTTTTCCCTTCTTACTCTCCTCTCCCCTCCCTCTGAACCTGAGAGTATGGGAGAGAGTAATAGAAAAGCAAAGGCAGTGGCAACTGGTGGGAGAAGGGAAGATGATTTCCTTTAAGATGAAAATTAAAGAAATTATTCATATCTACAATTGTACATTTTAAAGTACGTAACTTTTAGTTTGGTGATTTTGTTTCATTTTGGTTTTGTTTTCATTTTTACAAAACCATACAGCTTTATTTAAAGTAACCATACAGCTATTTATTTCCAAGAGTGAATATCGGAAGAGTAATCTCATCTCCTGATTTTTGTTCTATGGATATCAATAAGTAAATTGTATTGAAATATGTATTTTTTAAGGATTTATTTATTTATTTATTTATTTAAGAGAGAGACAGAGGAGGGAGGGACAGAGGGAGAGGGAGAGAATCTTCAAACAGACTCCCTGCTGAGCAGGGACCCCCCCCCCCCCGCTCCAGCTCAGGGCTCCATCTTATGACCCTGAGATCATGACCTGAGCTGAAACCAAGAGTCAGATGCTTAACCGACTGAGCCACCCAGGTGTCCTAGTATTGAAATATATTTTAATGACACAGAGTGAAACAAATATACAATTACATTTTGATCAAACCTCAAAAATCATGGTAGTTCAATATGTCAGGTTAATATGTTCGTATAGGAATATACATGTTCTATTCCTTATAATTAATAACTTTGATAAGAGAAATGACAGAAATATTCAATAATAAAAGATAAGTTTTCTTCTCTTTTGCTATCAAATATATAGTTTTATATTAGCAGATAGAGTTTAATTTTCTTTTTATTTTCTTATTTATTTTTTTAAAGTTTTTTTTTTTTTTTTGACAGAAAGAGACAGTGAGAGAGGGAACACAAACAGGGGGAGTGGGAGAGGGAGAAACAGGCTTCCCACCCAGCAGGGAGTCCCATGCGGGGCTGGATCCCAGGACCCTCGGATCATGACCTGAGCCAAAGGCAGAAGCTTAACGACTGAGCCACCCAGGCGCCCTTAGAGTTTAATTTTCTGAGAGCATTTTTTTTATTTGTCTCAATATCTACAATGCAAATACATCACTACAAATGTGTTGTAGTTCACAAACTAGTAGGTTATATTAGTTTCAGATTCATCCCACCATGCCTGATTATTTAGTGTTTAGTATGTGGAGAACTATCTCAAACCCATTCATACCTTATATTGTAATAATTATTATCATATAGTAAATATAAACATGATCTAACAAATGAAAAACATGGTATCTTGGTAAGAGAATAGACTATAAGTAATAAGATTTAAATTCTCACTTCTGACCAGTCAGTACGTACTTTTGTGACCCTGGATCAGTATAAACATTCCTATGTCTCAGTTTTCCCATGTATAAGTTAAAATTGATAGCAATCTAACTTCCTCAAAGTTTTTTTTTTTTTTTTTTAAAGAAAATTAGCTTTATTGATGACCAAGAGATATATGCTGGGAAAAACACAAAAATATGTCAAAAGGAAAATAAAGTTAGTCTCCTTTATATGTTTTTCATTTGGGTTAATATGAGGGACAGACCAGGTTTTGCTGGAAACATGGATCAAGATATCATCTAAATATAATGGTCAATTTGGAAAAATGTTTTACATTTATTTAATAGTATCCAGAGGTACCAGTTAAAGGACTCAATAACAGCAAAAATGCAGATGACCTCTTTTACATCTTGATGGCAAAATATACAAAGTAATCAGGGTGAATTTTCTCAGTAAAAAGGCTTTTGTAGATAATGTTCCTCCTGGAACTATTATGTTGTATAAATAATATAACATAACATAACATAACATAACATAACAATTACTTTATATTTATATATATCTATAATAGAAATATTTTATAACATAATAAGATTGTTTTAGGAAACCTATCCTATCCTGACATCCTGGATCTGGTTAAAATGTAGATTCTGACACAGGAGATCTGGGATGGAACTCACATTTATACAAGCACCCAGGTGATAAGGATATTGTTGATCTGTGAACCATTCTCTGAGTAACCTTAAGTTACTGACAAGTGCACTGAGTAATCTTTTTTTTTTTAAGATTTTATTTATTTATTTGACACAGAGAGACACAGCGAGAGAGGGAACACAAGCGGGGGAGTGGGAGAGGGAGAAGCTGGCTTTCTGCGGAGCAGGGAGCCGGATGCGGGGCTCGATCCCAGGACCCCGGGATCATGACCTGAGCCAAAGGCAGACACTTAACAACTGGGCCACCCAGGTGCCCCAAGCACTGAATAATCTTAAGATTCAGCATTTTCACAGTTAAGAACATACCTGAGTAAAACTCTTGCATGTGGACACCAGGAAACAGGTATGCAAATATTCCTAGCAACATGGTACAAATAAAATGTGGAAATAAAATAAATGTCAATCACCAAAATAGACTAATAAACTTTTTGGTATGTTCACACAGTGGAATAATATTCAGAGGTGGAAATTAATGTTATGGTGATAACAACATCAATGTACTTCAGAAACATCGCATAAAGCAAAATAAACAATACAGAAGTCTGCATGAAGAATAAAACTTTTATAAAGCATAAATACTAATAAAAATAGACAGATTATTGTGTTTGAGGCATAAAAAGATAATAAAACTGGTTTTACATAACTAAGAAGTAAGAAATATGGAATTCAATACGTGGTATACAGTATAATTGGTGGATCCTGGGGAAGCATGAAATGAAAGCATGCTACAGAAGTAGCTTAAATGTTTTCTGTGAAGTTCTATCACTTGAATTAGGATGTGAGTTTGTCATTGTGTATTTAATTACTCTACTTCATGTCTTACCTATACATTGCCTATGTTATTTTATATATATCGCATAGTAGAAGCAATTTAACAAAAGGTCAGGAAAGAAGCAATCTAAACGGGGAAAGAACAGTAGAGAGGGGAACAGGTGAACAGGTGGAAAGAGAAGTGCTACTTTTCACTTCATGTATCTTTGAAGAATTGGATTACTTTCATCAAATATGTTTGTGATGCAATCAAAAGCGGGAGCAATGTAGGAACACGTGGATGTGCACTCTAAGTGTGGTGGCCAGGCCACACTCCTTTTACATGAAAAGCTTCCAGTTAAAATCCTATGGATCACATCATGCATGCAGATATCTTTGATTCCTCACATAATGTTTTTTTGTTTGTTGGTTTTTTTGTTTTCATTTTTAATTAGAAGCAACTTTTTTTTTTTAAGACTTTATTTATTTATCTGACAGAGAGAGAGATAGCTAGAGAAGGAACACAAGCAGGGGGAGTGGGACAGGGAGAAGCAGGCTTCCTGCTGACAGGGAGCCTGACTTGGGCCTCGATCCCAGGACCCCTGAATCATGACCTGAGCCTAAGGCAGACGCTTAACGACTGAGCCACCCAGGTGTCCCTAGAAGCAACTTTTCTAATGGGAAAACTGACACACAAAATATTTGGATTTCTCGCTGTCTTGAGGAATCAGAAATTCTGGCAAATACCAAGCCTCTCTCCACAAGCACACGGCGGCTCTCAGCTGGACCAGGAGGTCCTCTGCCCCATTTTGATGTGTGCTTTCCACGCTGCCACAGCTCTCCCTATCTCTATCACATTATCTGAATGATCTCTGTCAGCCTTTAATTTCATGTCTTGCCCCGTATCATAGTACTGCTTAAACAAATCACTCTTGGGGGGCTCTGAGGTCAGATTGGCTGGCCGGAATCCTATATCAGCCTCTTGCTCACCATGTGACCTTAGGCAATCTATACCCTAACTTGCAAAATTTCACCTGCAAAACTCACTTTTCTCATCTGTAAGATGAAGGGTTAATAGTACGTGCCAGAGAATTCTGCCAGGTAAAATGCTTAGCAGAGGGACTGGCATATCGTAAGCTCTCAATAAATATTGGCAAGCCCTCAATAAATATTAGCTCTGCCGTTATTGTGCCTTTTATAATCTTTGTGATGAAAAGGCACATGTCTATGCAAATTCCTAAAAGCACATCATAATAAGATGGAGATGTACACAACTAAAATATTCTAAGTCCCAGAACTTATTGGATATGGAAAATTATTCAGGGGCAATTTGAGAGAGAAGGCAGTAAAAAATTAGCTTCAGCAAGAGGAAAGGAATATTAAAAAAGACTAATTTCAAGTTGTAGTAGTGAAAGAAGAAAGAAAAAGAAAAGCAGATGAAATATCTAGTGATGATGAAGAGGTACAGAAAGAAAGGGGAGCACTTCCATAGAGGGAAGGAAAATGCACACATTAAATACTTAAAGGTGTGGAAGTTTACTGAGAAAGGAAAGAAAGGGAATAAGAGAGAGAACAAATTTATGGCTAAATAAATAAAAGGAAGGATGACCAAAGACACCAAAAAAGTCCATAATAAGTGAAACTCAAGTCTGAAAAAAGAAAAAAGGGGGAAATTACGGAGAAATGTTATGCTTCATGAATGTGAGGAATCTGTTGTTTCTGAGGATTCATGGAAAGGGGAGAAGAGGTTTGGTATAAAATCCTGAAGGACAAGTAGGACACATGAGCTTATCAGCAAAAAAGAAGACCACAAGAGCAAGTATTTGAAACAGGAGCCTGAATAAAACCTTTGGAGCCCAACGTAAATAAACTTGTTTTTCTGTTGACTCTAAGAATTAGGAAATAGGTGCAACAACAAAGTAACAATAAAACAAAAGAGTAACAATATTTGGAGCCATGTCATTAGCTAGACAGGGCATGAAGACCTGTGAGAGGTACAAGAATTCTGTCTCAGGTGATTGTGGATGTAAGTTGTGGGTAAGAGAGAGTCAACTTCATAGCATATGCAGCAGCTGCCTGCTTGCCCCCTGCCCATGGTACCAAGGAATACAAATGGATAGATTATTTAAATATATGTCTCCTTTTCTTAAAGAAGAAAAATGTTTTCACTTGGAATATAAGATTCATTTAGTAAAAAACAAAACAAAACAAAACAAAAACAGGACGAGAAATAACTAAAACTAAAGAAAGGATGAAAATATATCAAATTAGTCTGAAATGGATACAGAATTTAAAATGTTTGCATGTACTTACGTGCATAAAGCCTGGAAAAATACTTATAAAGTGTGAGTCAACGATGGTTAGGTTTATGTATAAGAAAAATAGAAAAGTTTGCCTTTTCAAATCATTACTCCAATAGCTTCCCTAAAAGCTGGATAAACTAGAAAAGGTACTTGAAAGATGAAGGCGTTCCTGCAGAACAGGAAGATGGTTCAAATACCAGAGGAAATATCACGGTGAGAAAAAATCCCATCCTTTGTCAGGACATCAGAGTCTAATGGAGTGTTAAAGAATGGTGTGGAGAAAGTGCTCAAGGAGTGAAGCTCAAAGGATTGATAGTAGCTAAGACATTTCCAGTTTCAAATCCATTTAATGAGAGCAGCAGGGAGAAAACAAAGATGAGATGAGAGCACAAATGCAAAAGTAAAATGAAGGTCATTTTGTATTGATAGGTTAAAAGAGAAAGAAAGAAGGAATGAAGGTCAAGTCAAAAATACAGACTTACTACACTTACACACACACCTCACCGTGTTCATAAAGAGAGGGTGCTGGGTTCAGAGATTGAAGTGGAGGGCAAAAAAAGATGTAGAAGAAGAAATTGGATAATCAAGCTGCTTCCAATTTAAAGAGAGATGTTTACAGAAATATATGTGGATTCCCACCCGGAAAGTCAAACATGACGAACTCATTGATTCAATGTGAGATCTCACAACCTGGAGACTGAGAACTCAGTGAGCTGGAAAAGAGAGAAGTCCCCACGCTCAGTGGTCTGATCTTAACCTGGACCCCTTAGTTCAGTTAAAAAATGCTTTGAGTAAAAATGAAACAGCTAACACACGAAAAGAAGAGTCTTCTGATGATATTTTTGAAGGATGCTTGAGAAGATATCAGAAACTAGGATTGGCAACCATCGCTGTGCTGATTACAGTGGTTTTGCTGGAAAAGACGCTAGTGTAACAAAAGGTGTCATGAAGCCCACGCAGTCCTGGGTCATAAGGTATTTGGTGGATTGTATTCTGGTATCATGACAAAGGTGAGCGTCGCTAATGTGATTTTACACAATGTAGGTCAAGGAAAGCTTGCAGGAAGGTGATGTGTCAGTTAAATTGGGAATGCAGAGGAATACATTCTTTATCAGGTCTCTATCATCATGGAAAAGTGGAATAGAAATTAAATGGATGAGGGACTGAAGTGAAGCTGTGTTTTATGCACTTCTACGTGAAATCTTCAGAATTTTTCCAAAGAGAAAACATGTTAGATTTGAGAGAAAATAAATGTGAAGATGAAGAAAAGGCAATGCTAAGCTGGATGGGCCTCGTCATATGTTATGCAGCTGAGATCATTCTGAAAATAATGAAAGCAAAAAGATAAGAAAATTTAAAATATATGACAAGTTCGCAACAAAATCTGGAGAAAGTACAGCACAATAAAAGGAGAGAAAAGAAAGTTTTATCAAGGCTGCATGGGGTGACAGATGATCTCTGTGCCTTCTATTATTCAATTTCACAACTAAGTTATAAAAAGTATCATCATCTCCATATTATGCGTTAGAAACTCGAGAATTAGGTAGGTTAAATAACTCGTCCAAGGTCACACAGCAAGCAAATGTAGAGCTGAAATTCAATTCACTGTCGATCTTACTCCTCAGCTTTTATCTACACACCATTGCCTTTCAAAACAAAGACATAAAAGTGAGAAATAAAGGGGAACTACAATTACATGGAAGCTGTATAGTTAAAGGATGGGTGTATTGTCTGTAGAGCAGGAGGCTGCAACAAATAAAAAAAAAAGGAAAAGTAAAAAATGTTGTCATGATTTCCACGCAGCACTTAAAAAAGAAATCCTACACAATATCCCGCAGAGGTGTGTCTGAGCTGAGCTGCTAAAAGCATGGATCTGCAATTCGGAGCCAGAGTTCTTGCTCGGGAAATAATTATTTCTGAATAATACATAATTAAATTAGATTAAGTGTTACCTGACTTTTCTTTTGCTGCTGTTCCAATATATCACTGCCAATCTGTTGAATAAGAAGTTGTCCTTAAACTATGACATTGGGCAGCTCTCAGACCTACTCACTGTCCTGACACAGTCACTCTGAGAATGGTATACCTGCAACGTTTTCATTCCTTGAGGGGTCCTGGAAGGTCACATTAGAGGATTTACCTTATGGCCCCATCCTTTTCTTTTCCCCCTGAGAACATTGTGCCTATACTTTGCATGTAAAGGCCTACTATTCTTTTAACTTTCATATGATGTAATTGAGCAGTAATGATGACAAAATAAAACTAAGGTAGAATGAATTTTACAATATATTTTAGTAGAAAGAAATTAACAAATAATATAGGCATGATGCTACTTTTGTACAGTTCCACTTTTGTAAAATTTTCATGCATACAGTAAAATGAAATTTTTGTATGGAACATATTAAGGAGTTGCGCGATGATATTATAGGAAATATTTTTTTCTTTTTATAGTTTTTTATTTTTCCATGGTGAAAATGCATGAAATATATAAATATATGTAAATATTTATTAATATATGTTAATAAATTTATATTAATTTAACAGCTTGGATTCAAAAAGAAATACTAATTTCAAGTCACTCTTACGGATAGAAATTAGACTAATTGAAGTTGACTTTGAGTGATTTTTATAATATAGAAAGTTTTTGTAAGTAATCAATCCAGGATTTATGGAAATTTAAACAACAGTTAATACCTCAAGAAAAAGACTATTGTGAAAAAATTAAGAATGTAAATAGTTACATGAACAAAACTTTAAAAGTTATATAAAGTATTCATCTTATTAATATATTATGATCATATTAATACTTATAACTATATTAATTATCAATAATAATAATCACTAATATTTACTAACTTTTTTATATAAAGTGTATTATATCACTTAACTTTTTGAGTATTATGTGATGTAGATGCTATAATTGTCCAATTTTCTCCAAGAGACTTAGGCAATGCTAAGTGTTTTGATAACATCCATGTAAATTAACAATAAGTTCATAAAAGCAATGCCTTATGAGCACATTGAATAAATTAGACAAGACTGATGTTTCCTAAGCCTTATTGTTCATGAATCAGTACTCCTGATGATGTTGAAAATAATTTTTCAGTTGTTGTGCATCTAAAGAAAATGATTATTTCTCCTCTCACTATTGAAATACAATAGAGAGCCCATTGCTCCCAGTCACCATACTACAAAATATATTCACCTGATCAGCGTTCTCTGGAGTTGAAGAACCTAAATTCCAGAGGTGGAGTGAAAAGTGTGCATTGTTAAAATGTTTCTCAGGGATTTTGACAACTACGAAGATATGGCCCTTGTCTTAGATCAGGTTGCTATGACTACATACCATAAATGAGTGGCTTATCAGCAACAGAAATTTACTTCTCACAGTTCTGGAGGCTAGAAGTTCGAGATCAAGGGGCCAGCCTGGGTAGAGACCTGGTAAGGACCCCCTTCTAGGTTGCAGGCCGCTAACTTCTTTGAGGCACACCCAGTGGCAAAGAGAGCTACCTCTCTGACCTTTTAGAAGGGCACAAATCCCATATGAGGACTCCACCCACAGGACCTAATTATCTCCCAGTGCCTCCATCTCCTCATATAAATCACATTGGGGGTTAGGATTTCAGCATAAGAATTTCAGGGGGACACAAACATTTAGTCCATAGTAACTCCTGAGTTTGTATGGCAAATCACAAATAAAAAGACAATGGATTCCAGATCTTCGTTTTCCAGTTTAAACCAGTTGCCTTCCTATGTGCCCCTGGAAGGGGGAGGTTTATGTCTGATTTTTGTTTTTTGACTCCACATATTCTCAGTATCTCCCCCAGAATTCCAATGCATTAACATTTCTTTTCCTACTTTTTCCTAGTCTCCCCTCTGCATCCTTGCAATTCCTGAGGGAATTGTGACCAAGGCAGGAAGTACATTTGCCATCTTAGACCTCGTACTGAAGTGTTTAGGTTTAATTTATATTGCCACGCCCAATGTTCAGTGGCCATCTCTATGGCAGTGGAATCAAATATTCTCACACGAAGAGGATTAATTTGTTCTTTCAAAGGATCAAAGACTAGAGTGGGAAGAAAAGAGACTACCTCCCATCTTCCGTGGAGCCAACATTCTATTGATACAGGCAAAAATAAAGAAATAAACAAATGGGAAAATAAATGAATATAATAAAAGATCAGAGAGTGATAGGAACTATGTAGAAAAAATTTAGAAGGGTAAGATTATAAAAGCCAAAGTGGGGTAAGAATGCTAGGTTAGAGAACAAAAGTCTTCCCCAGGGAATTGATATTTGAGCTGAAATATGAGGTAGGAAAGTACATCATCTGCAAATCTTGGGGAGAGTGTTTCAGACAGCAAAAACAGAAACTGGGAGGGAGGGGGGCATCCATAACATCGGGGTTTGCTTGATAGGTGGCATGAGCCAGACTCCTGGGATGAGGAGCCTCTTGTACCTGGGACATTTAGTGTTTCGCATCCCAAGACTCCCTGGCCAGTTCAGTAGAAGGTCCGAGATCCCGAGAGATCTGGCTTCCTTTGAGAAGAGTGATCCAGACAGGAGAGGATACAGTCATCCTCTGAGCTTTTCCTAATGCCCCAGGCATCCCAGTCCATCCTCTTCCTTCCCCTCCATCTGGATCCGCACTTACTTCCCCCCACCCACCCAATGCCAAAAATGCTGTGGCTTCCACCTGTGCCTTGCTGGACTTCCTGGGAAACCCTAAACTGCACCCAGCCAGCCCAAGGCAGCAATGGGGTTGGTTTACTTTCAGAAAGCATGAAGGTCAGTGTGCATATAACAATGTGATATGATGGAGGAAGGAAGGAGGTGAGCAACAAGAAAAAGACAACGATTTGCTCATGTAAACATTGATAGCACACAGTGCTTAGATTTCATTTTGAGTGTGATAGAGACCATTGGCAAATTTTGAGTAAGAGAGTGAATTTATCTAATTTATATTATCATATGTCACTCTCACTGGTATTTGGGGAACTAACTGGAGGTATGGAAATCTGTCAGTAGCATATTTCAGTCTGTGAGAGAAGTCTGTGGCTTAGTCCAGGTGTTAGCAGAGTAGATGTTCTGACATGGTCAGATTCCTTGTGTACATGTTTGTACTGTGAAAATGGTGTCCATCAGAGTCATTAATAGATTAAATGAGGAATTAGGAGGAGATAAAAAGGAGTCAAAGATCCCTCCAAGATTTGAGGACTGAGAATTAAATGCTGTGTCTGTGGACTGAGATGGGAAAGACAGGATGCCAGTGGACTCAGGAGTATCACTTTGGACATGATGAATTTGAGGTGCCAGTTAGACAGGCAAGAAGAGACAGGGGGCTCTGTGTGCAGGAGGCAGATCAGGGTGGAGAGCCACACGAGGGAGTCACATCCACACGACTCTGGATGAGATCATCAGGGAGGAGTGCACACATAAATACAAGTAGAAAACTCACTCAAGCCTTTGTGCTATGACAAAATATGTGATTCTTTACCTGAACGTTACAGACAAATATGATCTGACAACGGGGCCATGATTTGTAGAATGTAGCATATACGTTACTGTAAAGAAATTAGAATATTAATATTAGCTGTAGTTAACACACAACCTCCCTGAAAAGGCAGTGATTTTTTTTTTTTCCCAATACAAATTTAAGTGTGGCTATCTTAATGCCCTACAGTACATGAGTCACTTTCAGCAGTGAACTTCAGTTAATCCTGAGAGGCTGGCAAATTCACTTATAAAAACTGGTGTCACAATTGGGAAGAAAAACTGCCCTTTTGAGTAAATGCTTTATAAAGGCAATTAAAGCAGAAAGATGTGTTTATGGGCTTTCACCCTTCAAAATGGCTATAGATCAAGTTTATTAAAAACGTAATTTGGAAGAGAAGCTGGCAATACAGTAATAAAAATAAAAATGAAACTAATTTATCTTAAAAGTCTATGTTGCTTTTAGCCCTAACCAACCCAAAGATTTTGTTAGTCAAACACAAGTTGGAATTGAAGACTGCCTTTTAATCCCAAAGCATTTTGAACAAGAATGTAGCTGTTGTGTTTATGGTCACAGGACAGATGAATTCTCATAGTTTAAGACAGAAAATATAGATATAATTTACATATAGCTAAAACTTAATAAAGACAATGTTTAGGGGCTATTTTTTTTTAAAATCAACTTCAACAGGATTTGGGAAGAAAAACAAATGCTCTATTCACATTTATATGCATCCAAGTAGTTAAAAGAGGCAGTTTTTTTCCTATATGTTTAAAATCAACATTTTTACCTGTTTGCACTTTCTCTTTTTTTAATTAATTGCTTTTGAAAAAAAATAAAGGAATACCTTTTAGGTTTAACAGGACATTTAAGATATCAAATACTGTGAGAAATCAAATAATATTCTTTCTCCTAAAAACATACTTTTTGTAAGATTCATCCTATTTTTTTTTAAATATGTGACCTGTTTTCAGTTCAAGAATAATGTCCAAATGGATTGTTTCATATGCCAGATTATATCTCTTCTGAGCGCATTCCAGCTATTTTGATATCCTATGATAAAATGAATTAAGTGACGGGCACCTGGGTGGCTCAGATGGTTAAGCGTCTGCCTTCGGCTCAGGTCATGATCCCAGGATCCTGGGATCAAGTCCCACATCGGGCTCCCTGCTCCTTGGGAGCCTGCTCCTCCCTCTGCCTCTCTCTCTCTGTCTCTCATGAATAAATAAATAAAATCTTTACAAAAAAAAATGAATTAAGTGAGCCTGTCCAACTTTGGACAGAATCCTTCACCAGTAAGGACCTGGCAGCTTGCAGACAAGCGTCAGTTTCACCATATTCAAATAAACATTGTTCTGAAGTGTTTGTGGGTACAGAGAGGAAAGACTTGGCCCCCAAATGGGATTAGCTGAACAGACAGTCTGGAGCGGGGGACGGTTCTAACTTAGGATGGCGGCCCACTTCCCAGTGCCTTCCTTCCTTTGCTTTGGCTTCTGTCTCCCTGGGATTGGGCAATGTTCTGAAATGTAAATCCCCCCATTTCCTTTTATGCCTCCCAACATTCCTGAAAGATTACACTTAACTTTCAGACCTAAAGAGTTGATCTTTATCTTCAATTCATTCAACACAGAAAAATGATTATTAATAGCACACAGAGCAAATAGTGATTTCAGAATCCTTATTATCATATAAGCCTACCTGCAAGGTGATCTCAGAATAAGAAATGAAAGGTATTTTTTTTTTTAGCAGAATTTAACATGCCTTTTAAAGTCTGTAACACCGCTGTATTTAAAATCATTAAGTGGGGTGCCTGCGTGTCTAAGTCAGTTAAGTGGCTGCCTTCAGCTCAGGTCATGATCCCTGGGTCCTGGGATCGAGCCCCGCATCAGGCTCCCTGCTCCTGGGGGAGCCTGCTTCTCCCTCTCCCTCTGCCTGCCGCTTCCCCTGCTTATGTGCTCTTTCTCTCTCTGTCAAATAAATAAAAATCTTATTAAAAAAATAAAAAATAAAAATAAAATCATTAAGTGATACTGTCTTCACTAACCAGATTATCTTGATATTAGCCTGAATTATCTAGTAAGACAGTTGTTTATGAGAACTATGTAAGTTTGCTTATTAATTATAGTTTTAAAGTACCATCCACTTACATCAAGTTATTTATAAGTACAAGTCTTAAGTGCCATTAATTTAGAAAAAATAACAACCAAAATTCTTGTCTCTTTACAATTTAATATCAGTCCATACTACACATAAATTAAATTAGGAAATATGTTTCTAATAGATTATTCCCCAAATAGCACTTACTAGGCACATACAGCAAGAACCCAATACATCCATTCTGTGTGATTTTCCTAGTTCAGAAAGTAATTATGACCATGAAACAAACAAGAGTGGTCCTCTATGCATAAATATTTGCTATTTTGCTATTAGAATTAGTGGAAGGACATTTTAAAAGAAACAAATACCCGGGTCTCCAGGCCACTTTATATTTTCAGCTATAAAAATATAAAATAGAATTGGAAGGTTTTTAGGCGATCAAATGATTTTCCATCTCTGGGCAAAGGAGAGGAATAAATGATTTGCTTTGTGAATGTATTTCACCAATGTCTATATGGAATGTGACAGTTACCTACTGCACAAACTGTATCCTTTTAGAAATGTAGTAAATTTAAAGCTTTTTATGAGCCTGTGTGAGCCTGTGTGAGAGCTAGAAAAAAATGGCATGCTGAAAAGGAGTTTATTTAAACTTCAGAGTCTGGCTAAAAGTGCAAACCACATCTTTGCCTGGATGCAGTAGATCTACCTGAACAAAGATGGGCTAGGAATGTGTTTATGAGACAACACAATGGAGTCTCCTGTCTGCTAATACATATGCCACTTTTTTTTTTTTTAAAGATTTTATTTATTTGACAGAGACACAGCAAGAGAGGGAACACAAGCAGGGGGAGTGGGAGAGGGAGAAGTAGGCTTCCTGCTGAGCAGAGAGCCCGATGTGGGGCTCGATCCCAGAACCCTGGGATCATGACCTGAGCCAAACGCAGTTGCTTAACCAACTGAGCCACCCAGGCGCCCACATATGCCACTTTTTTTTTTTAATATTTTATTTATTTATTTGACAGAGAGAGACACAGTGAGAGAGGGAACACAAGCTGGGGAAGTGGGAGAGGGAGAAGCGGGCTTCCCGCAGAGCAGGGAGCCCCATGTGGGCCTCGATCCCAGGATCCCGGGATCATGACCCGAGCCGAAGGCAGACGCTCAACGACTGAGCCACCCAGGTGCCCCCCACATATGCCACTTTTACTTAAAGTGTGAATTAGGACAAGAATAGCAATTGCTCTAAGTTTCATTCTCCATACTCATATAAATATGTCCAAACACATTTTAGATTAAATGGCAGTTTCAAAATTTTCTCTATTAAACGGTCAATCCCTCTCTCTCTTTTCTCTTTTTCTCCTATAGATATAAAGACATAGATATCAAAAGACACATCATAAATAGAGATATAAATAAATCATAGATACATCATAGACATATAGGTGTAGATAGCTAGATCTGTGATGGTTAGAACATAAATACACAGATCACGGTTATTAGGACAGATTATTGATAGAGAGATTATAGATTTAGATAATCTAGGATAGTTCATAGCTCTATGACAGATCATAGATAAGTATAGATAAATCTATGATAGATCTACACATATATGATCTATTTGTATCTATGTATGTATAGGAGAAAGTGAGATATCAGGGTTGACCTACCTTTTCTGAGAAGGGCCAGGTAGTTCACATTTTAGGTTTTACTGGCCATATAGCCTCTGTTGTAATTACACAACTGTTTTGTGTGGTAGCACCAAAATTGTAAACAACGTGTACATAAATGAGCACAACTGTGTTCCAATAAAATGTTATTTATGGACCCTGAAAATTGAATTTCATGGAATTTTTATGTGTCATGAAATATTATTTGTCTTTTGTCAATCACCTAAAACTGTAGAATCTAGTCTTAGCTTGAGGTCTATCAGAAAGAGTCCTCAAGGCATAATAGCTCATGGGGCTGTACTTTGTAACTTTTAAAATATATATAAAAACCATTTTTTTTTAATTTCAAAGAATTTTACAGCCCATTGTGGCCCATGTCATCTTATTATGATCTGCAACCATCTCTGCAGTAAATATGAACTCTAAAGAAGAAAATGAAAGTTTCAAAGCCGAAGACTTTTTAAAAGAAAATATAATTTTATTGCACAAATTGGACCACAGCCAAGATAGAAAAACTCACACCTCTACTTTAAAAGAAAGTGCACAGCAAGAATATGTCTCAGCTAAATGTTTCATTATATGTAAGTTAAGATGTATAATTAGTCAAAATAAAATTCCAATATTTTCACAGTGTTGCAAACACAGTACAATATTAATTTTCACATTATATTTTATATGCAAACAAATGGGGTTTGTCTAAAAAAAAGTGTTGCTTTCCTCAGAAAAGCTGTCTTTGATAATAAATAAGAATTCCACTGAAAAATGAAACTTTCCATATGTGAGAAATTTCAAAAATATGAATTGAAGAGAAATGAAGCCTTCTCTCTGAAATACATGATTTTACAGATGGAGCTTCTTAAATTAATGCTCAAAAATCTGAATGCCCCAATCTATCAGTTTATACAAAGAATGAATGGATAAATAAACAAATGTTTTTTTGTCTGTTTTTAAAGTTTCATTTGGCATCCAGGTCATTGGTAGAGTAGACAATGGAAGCATTTCTCTCTTTAATTCAGTAAAAATTCCGAATCAGAAAGCTGAATGTGTCAGGAGATGATTTCATAAAAGTACTATCAATTTGGTTTCTATCCAATCTGGATAATTCAAAATGTTACCCATATTTGTTTGTTTGTTCACTTGCTTGTTTGTTTTTGATAGAGACTTAAAAGAGTTGAGAACTGAGGACTGGGCCCTCATTCAAGTCATTTCTCTCATTTTTCTTTGCCTTTAGGAGATAGAAATGGACCAATTAAATGTACGACCCCCTTGGGGAACCTAGTTGCCCTGCTAGGATCATAGACGCATATCAAACATTTCTGTTCCTTTCATGACCATGGGCACCAGAGGAGTTTCAGAGCAACAACAACAAAACAAAACATCGAGGGAACCATATTTCATCTTTTCCTTTACTCTCCTGCTACAAAAACAATCAAGCAGAAACAACAATTTCTCATTGGATGATGAAATTATCATCATTTTGTAACAAATCTATAAAAGAACAGAAAGCGAAATTCTGCTTAAAAACTAGTGCGAAACCGTATGTACAGCCTGTGTTTTAAAAATAAATGGGCCGGGTGGTTAGAACAACCACTTTTGTTCATGCTAAAAAGTGTAATCCGTTTTTTGAATTTATTCTCCCGGTATTCATCTTTAAAAGGTGAGAAAATATAGTTCACAGACGACGAGCCTTGTGTTCTCATGAGTATCTTTGGAAACCTAAGTTCGCCATAATAAGCTCTTGGATCAACTATTTCTTTTTAAACAATGATCTGGCATGGCTTATGAAAAATGCATCTTTAACAATGTAAATATGAAAGAGATGAAAAACAAGACCAAGGGAAACTGAAGTGGAATGTATGGGTAAGCATCTAACACCAATTTCGTCTGTTAGCGGTTAGATTAAAAATTTCCAGTAAAATCACCAACTTCACGGGGAAATTCCTGCTCATTCTGATGCTCCGGGACCATCTCTTCATACTGATTTTCACAAAATTTCTGGGCGAATGCATTGTCTTGTTTGCTCTGTGACATTCCTAACAGTCTTAAATACCACCTCCAGACTGACTACAATTTGACATAGAAAAAGACCTTAGAAAAAGGCTCTGGCCAGGAAACTTCATCACAGCATCACAGAAATCTCGAAAGAGCCCATTGAGACATAAGTGCTGCTTATAACCCACCTATAAATATACTTACCAGTATCACAGAGTCTAAATATATACTTCCTGATAAATTTCCAGATAAATTCAGATAAAGCAACCCCAGCTCGGCCTAGGAAGCATATCCAGGCTCTCTAGAATAAAAGTTGTATAGTGTGATTCTGCAAAAAAGGTCATAATAATAGTAAACAACAACAACAATAATAACTAATTCCACAAATATGTATTTTTCAACAGCTGGTATTTTTCATCAACATGAATCATAAGACTTACAAAAACTCCATTATCATTGATGAATTTTGAAGGGTGCTATGCAAATGCTGCTTTGCTTGCTGGGCGTTGGCCATGATTAAATGCCTTCCACAGTATTTTACCGCAGACTTGTTACTATAATTCTTGAACCACCCATGAATTGTTTAAGAGGTGATGACGATGACATTGTTATCGATGTTGCTGGAAGCCCTGTTGGGAACATGCAATGTGCCTTCTCTACAGCAGATGGAACCAAGGCTGTCAAAGACCCACATATCTTTGGGTCTTACCAGGTCAGCACCTGCAGAACCAGTTTCCAACTGCCAGTCTTTGCTCTTGTCTGGCCCATTCTGCCTGTGGCAGCAGCACCAGAAGCGGAAAAGTCCCTGGAACAGCTCTTGTCCATGGACTGACAGGAGTTGGTGTAAAATGTTCTGGCTGCCTCACTCCTCAATTGGGATGACTCAGAGCCCCACGTGATGCACTGGTTCCCAGAGAATCCTGTCAGGACTAAATTGCAACTCATCTTATTGGGAACTGGCTTTGTAACACATGTTTTCTTGGCTTTCCATGACCTTGCCCATTCTACTTCCTCACTTCAGTATTCACCATTTCCAGGACCACATCCCAAATAAACAACTTGCATTTGAATTCTTGTTTTCTGGATCCATTTTGCAACTTGGTGAGACCGGATATCAGATTTCCCAAAATACTTTCTGAGAGCTATGAGTACATGGTGTCCCTCTTTTATCTACCAATAATACCTGTTTGTTTGCTTTTTTAAAATTTCTTGAAATGTACTTTTTGTGTCTCTAACAATAAAATGGAAGAGGTGCTTGAGTATCTAACCAGTTTCCTTAAATCAGATATGCACATCTCTGCAATAATAATGAGAGGTGAGAAACTGGGGAGACTAGAATGAATTCTGCCAAAACACTTATAAGGTACCGAAATCCAGTCAACCATCTTGCTGTTAGCTAATGCTTTGCTATTTTGATAAAGAAAGGTCTTCACCAATATTAACCTTGATTAAATTTTCTGACAGCCATCGATTAAAGGTTGTTTGACACTATAGAATAACATGGAACTAGGATCATTGTTTAAATTAGAGTCTGTGATCCCTATCCCTAAATATTTTTCCACCTTACTTCTGTACTTGGAAACCATTTCATAGGTCTCAAATGAGAATTTTGATACCTTCTACCACTCAAAAGACATGCTATCTATTAAAATATATGACCTATATTAAATCCTTAAGTTACTCTGGCACTTGGATCACCAAATAATTATCATTGCTCAAGCAACATTCTGAAGATTTCCATTATTTCTTTAATTTTCCAAGACTTTAGGGATCCCTTGATTTCTGGAATTCCACATGTGACCCTACTCATTAACATGCTGATTCTGGCACTAATACAAGATGAGCTCAGACAGTCAGAAAGTCCTAAAACATGTGGATAGGCAAAGTGCTTGAGTGAATGAGAAAAAACGTGAAATATAAAAATATATGTATGCTAACTTATTCTACAGCGTGCATCCTCCCGGCATTCACCTCATCCTAGAGGAGATAAGGATGCAGCTGCCGAGTGTAAGACACCAGCTTCATGGAGGCACTCAATTTCAACTACAATCAGCCTGAGGCTCAAACCTGCCACAGCCATTCATCAACTACCGAAAAAAAAAAACCCAAAAAACAAACCAAAAGAAACCAACAAAAATAAGCAAAAAATATCAAACAACAATGACAACAAGAGACTCCAAAGTTGGAAGGGGTTTTCTAAAATATCAAATAAGGTAATCTTTTCCAAATCGGGCGTGATGCATGTGTTCAGTTACATTGAAGACTTTTTAATTACCACTTTTATTTTTCTTTAACATATTTTATTTATGCTTATTAACAGAATCAGAAAACAGGGTAAAATGTTCTGAAGGGCACTTTCCTCACACATCATGTATAATAATATTCATGAACAGTGAACAAAAAGAGAAATTATTGACACAGAAAATGATTGCTGTTATCACAAGTCATTGTATTCCACAATACCTTCCTATATGGATCCTTCTAAAAGAGTTTTTATTTATCTTGTATTAATATTTATTAATTCCAAGCTTTGTTGGGATTTTACTTTCTAAGGAAAGGGATGCAACCTTAACTAAGAAACTAAGGAAGCAGATATATAACCCTGAAGTCCTTTTGCCTGCCTTCAAACACCAGGTTGTATATATCCATTTGTTCATCGAACATTCATAAAGTGAGCCCTAACTTTTGACTAGTCATGTTTATATTTTCTGGTATGCCCTACTACTGCCTGGATTATGACATGTAAAATTGTTTAAATGCAGTAATGATGCTCAGTTCAAAGTATAAGAAGATAGTAAATGTGGCCAGAAGGAAAGAGTGATCAATTCTTCCTGAATAATGGTACACTTCACAGAAGAAGTCATACTTGTGCTCAGACTGGAAGCAAATGGAAATATTCATTAGATGTGGAAGAGCCAAGAGGCCATCCCAGTCAGAGGAAAAAGTACGAACAAAGGGATGAAACAACCAAGCGCATTCAGGAACCAGATATTCATTAGGAATCAATTGAACATTGAATGGAAATGTTTGTTTTGGAAGAAACCAGGAGGTAGAAGCCTAAGTATCTGGGATTTTATCTTATAGTCAAAGGAGAGCTAGGGAAGATACTGGGGAAGGAGTGGGAACAGTGGAATAACAATATAGCATCTACTTTAAAAAAAAAAGATTTATTATTTATTTGATAGTGAGAGAGAGAAAGAGAGAGAGTGAGAGCGAGAGCGCCAGCAGGGGGAGGGGCAGAGGGAGAGGGAGAGAAAGAATCCCAAGCAGACTCCTGGCAGAGCATAGAGTCCAACATGGGGCTCCATCTCACGATCCTGACATCATGACCTGAGCTGAAATCAGTAGTGGGACATTCAACCACCTGAGCCACCCAGGCACCCCGTATCTATTTTTGAGAAGGCTTTCTTCAAGACCAAGGGGAAATTTAAATATATATATATATTTTTTTGATGTGTGATTGATACATAATGTGGTACAGTCATGAGGGGTGGAGAATAGAAAGCACATCTGCCACATACTTTCCATCCTTCATAAATATGCAAAGTTCAAGCACACATATTTCTATTATTACTTAGAAGTGAAGGCTGGAGGTGAGTGAGGGTGACAGCAGGGAACAGAAGTTCCACAGAGGAAGAGAAAGAAAGAATGCTTTTTCACATGTCCTCTGGTTTGGTCAACGTTTGTCTCCCTTGTCCCTTCGCCAGCTCTTTAGCCACCACTGACTTCTCTTACTTCCCACCTCCATCCCTAACCCAGAAATACATTTAAAAAATTCTTTTGATCTGTACAGGAATAACCATCCATAGGAAAGATGAGGACATTTTTAAAGCTGAAATCCAATATAAACGTATAGAGGTATAAAGATGACAATGTTGGGGCGCCTGGGTGGCTCAGTTGGTTAGGCGACTGCCTTCGGCTTGGGTCATGATCCTGGAGTCCCGGGATCGAGTCCCACATCGGGCTCCCTGCTCAGCGGGGGGTCTGCTTCTCCCTCTGACCCTCTTCCCTCTCGTGCTCTCTGTCTCTCATTCTCTCTCTCAAATAAATAAATAAAATCTTTAAAAAAAAAAAAAAAGATGACAATGTTGTTTTCACAAGACGCTGTAGAGTTAGGGGCAGTGTGTGTGCATGTGTGTGTGTGTATTTAATTACTAGATGTCAAACACTTCAATAATTTGGCCTTCACAACCACATGTATGTCCATTGCTTCCACTATGATTGGGCTGGAGGGATGAAAGACCTTTACATTCCCAAGCTCTGCATCTGTCACTAATAATTTTTAAACAACATAAATGGCATTAGAATGTGTATTATGCTTTCAACCTGGTTTTACATCTGAAATGCTTCTTATATAAACTCCCACATAGTCCAAGGATCAGCAACTATAGCAAATCAGATTCAGTACCAAATATTTTCCCTTTTTTGATGGCAGAAGGAAATGTCTTCCCCACCCTGAACATCAAATACATCCATAAGGGACTGCCTGAAATAATGTCATTAAAAGTGTATTCATCTCATCAGGAACAGCACAAAATGAATTTTAGTCCATGGTATTGCTTGGAGATAAACCTGTGAAGGAAATAAAAACTGTATTTCAGTTTCTGTAAATGAGAATATGGAAGAGATATTTACACCCAGCCTCTGTTTCTCCTTATCCTTCATCATCTCTCTTACTGCCAGTTTAATTGTCAACCTGTCTCTTGAGTTTCATACCTTTCCCAAATGTGTTTCCCCCCTCTGCCTTATCTCTTCAAAGCCATCAGTCACACAGCAGATTTGTAATGAACTTGCTCTCTGCCAAGGCAAGAAAAAAAAGTGACATCATTTTCAAAAAGGGGAGATCAGCACTTTAATCTCAGTGAGATAGAAAATAGAACAAAGGGAATGTCTGGCAGGGCTAAAAGGGGGAAAGGATGGGGATGGAGCACACGCTTTCTTTCCCTCTCCATGCTTTGTACACTATGATTTAGAAATTTGGAATTCATTTGTTTTCTATTCTCATCGTATCCTGCTGGCCATGCAAGGTCTCGTCTGGACATAATTACTGAGAAAACGGTGTGGCTTTCTCTCTCCGCACTTTTGTGAATTTGGTGGGATGGGGTGAGGGTGAAATGTTTACAGGCTTATTACAGAGTTTCAACGTTGATGAAGCGTTTTAAAATTTTGATGTGAGGTAGCTAGCTCGTGAACCTGATTGGGCAGGTGTATTCTAGTTGTAGCTAAAACCAAATCAGACTGAGAAGAGATGGCCAGAGAAGAAAGAAAGGACAAGCACTTTTTTTAATCACAGAGAATCCCCTCAGACTAAATTGTAGACATGTAGATCAAAGGTAATGTGGGAATCGGCACTGAAGGCTCAGAGGCTAAGATATTAAAACAGCTGTTTACAATAACTTGTGTAATCAGAATTAGTTTATAAAAAGTATGATCCTCTGAAAATAATCAGGCTGAAAAGAAATGTAGGTTCTCTCTGGTTACTATGGTTTTAGTTATGGTGGGACCATGTGTAGGAGATTATCAAACATGTACCATTTGTCAAAGAAATGTGATGAATCACCCTTGATAAAAGATAACAAATGCCTTCTTTTTAAAGTGAAGCTGGTTTAGAATTAGACATGTGTGTTGGGCTTGAACCTCCCAAGCCACAATTTCAGGTGTGCCAAGAACAAAACTGTTTAAAATTGTTACAATTAATTTCTGTCTGCAAGCTTCACTTCTGGTATCAAAAATCCCAACCTTAAGGCAGTTCTTGGTAAACCCAGTTCAGTCCAAAGTTTGCCTTTGCTCTGACTTCTCTGTGCTGATCCAAATTTCTTGGATTTCACTCAGCATCCAGGTCCTTTTCCCAGTCCTACCTACAAACCCCAGTATCTACTAAGGCACACAGCACTCCGTACAGTTTCCAGCCTGAGTTCCTCTCATCTGTTGCAAGGCATCTGATTTCCCATGGTATTACTGGTTGTTATTTCAGAAACTATTTTGTGTCACTGGCATCACTACCATAAAGGATCTTTAGCACTTCAGCCATTTCTCGGCCACTTTGATATTTGTCAGCATAGTGGGAGATCACAAGAAACCTCTAGATTCTCTCCTGCTCCATCTGGTAAATGGCAACTTGGGGGCCATTACAGAACTCTGCCTAGATTGAGCAGGCTGCATTTTCTATCTTATTGGTGCCCCATAACTCTGGGATGGCAGGAGTTAGGGGAAGTGATGTCTAACCAGCTTCTGCCTCCCACATTCCACCCAGGAAAGGAAGGCACTGGTCTGTGGATGATCTGTTGGCTCTAGGTCCTCACCAGCTCTCTGGGATGTGGTCCAGACAGGGAGGATGTAGACAGATTCAGCGCCCTTCCTCAGATATCCACACAACAAACTCATTTTACTACTTTTCCTCACTGACTTTTTTTCCTTTCCCAACTCACACAGATTTTTGTCTCTTCTGTGATCATAAAAACAGAGAGAAAACATTTGCCTCCAATGTAATTGCTTAAAACCCAAGTCAGTTGTGCTCATGATTTTTAATATTAAAAAGCTTAAAACTTGCAAACAAAAACAAAAATTATCTTCCCTATTATCTCTACAATAAAGTCAATTTTGATGATAAAAAATGAGTTTTGATCTTCTTTGTTCTTTTGTTTTTTCTGCTAAACATATATACTGTAAATGAAAATGTATCATGAAACTTCAAAGAAATATCATATATTAGTATTTCAAAATACTGTTAATTCTATGTTTCTTTCCCCCTACAAATCTTTGCCTACCAAAAAAATGTGATTCTTACTTACTTGTCCTGCTCTCCTCTAAGAAAGGTTTTTACCTTTAATCCATTTCTCCAAAACAATAAATTCCACACATAGCAAAAATGAGTATATGTCCAAAGTACAAGACTCTATATTGAGGTCCTCCAAGACTCTATAGATAAATCTTCATGATGAAGTAAAAATATGTAGCCAAGAGAATCCATCCATTGGTTGAACAGCCTCCTATGGACCAATACCAATGTAGAAAGGTCTTTGTCCAGATGGAGTCCAACTGAGGCCGTCAGAGCTTCTCAGGGACATGTACTAAGAGACACCAAAGGTAATCTGTAGTTATTGATAGACACTTGAGTTAAAAGTTTATATGGTCCCAATGGACACAAGTTTTGCTTATAGAAGGACACGTGGACAGGGTTGGAGTTAAGAGGAGGGGTTATGGAGAGAGAAACAAAGACATAGAGACAGGGAAAACAAATGCTAAGAGTCAAAGAAATTATGAAACAAATGTAGAGATGACAGACTGATACCTATTCACAACTGCATCTCTGAGCTCTCTAGTTCCCTTCCTTGTCTTATTTTTTCTCCTTTGAATCTAGGTGACCACCATACTTTTTATTATACATATTTATTTATTTGCTGTCTATTTATACACACACACACACACACACAATATTTAGATTCCACGAGAGGTGAGTTTTGTGTTTTGTTCACTAGTGTATCCTCAGTTCCTAGGGCAGTGGTAAGGATTTTAACAATTATGTTGCAGGAAAGAAGGAAACAAAGGAAGAAGAAAGGAGGAAAGGACTGTAAAAGGAAAGGGAGGAGGGACTAGAAGGAGAAGAGCAAGAGGTAAATTTCTTGCTTTGTCATTCTCTGGACTCAGACACCTGGCTACACTTCCTGCTCTTGCATTCCATAATTCTCCCATTTTCTTTCTACAAGCTCTGTTTTCTGGACCTGAGCCCATTTGAATGTGTTTCTTTTCCCTGTAACCAAATGAACCCTGACAACAACAGCTGTGGGGAGTTATCCTAGTCAGTTTACAGACCCTTTTTCTTTATTTCAGGTGAGTAGCTAACTTTCTCATCTATAAATGATCTTTGAGCCTGGTATAAAAACTGACCACATGATACCATGAGCTTGTTGGAAGAACATGACTGGGTGCTGATTCAAATCACAGGGGGAGATGGTACAAAGGTAAAAGGGGAAAGATGACATACAGCTGTTACCTCCACAGTGGCGGAAGATCTGGGAGCTGAGGAAGCAAGTGATCTTTCCCCATTTACTATAATGGCTTTAAGGGCAGTAAACAGTTCAGTAGTGGTCCCCAAATGTTATTGAACATATTACTAGAGTGCTTGCTAAAATGGAGGTTACAAAGTCCAACTCCCCCAAATTCAGATTCTACCAATATATATTGTGGGCCAGGCATCTGAATTATTAGTCAAAACACCAAATGGTACCTACTACCAGATGATCTGAATGTTTGTGTTCCTCCAAAATCCACATGTTGAAATCCCACTCCCCAAAGATGGTGGTATTAGGAGATGGGGCATTTGAAGGTGCTTCAGTTGCCTAAAAATGTGACCACGCTGACGACTTGATCTTGGACTTGAATATGAGAAAGAGATATGTGCTGTTTATAAGCTATCCAGTCTTTGGTATTTTGTTATAGCAGCCCAAACAGACTAATACCAAAGCAAGTGGTTTTCTAAATACATATTGAAGATAAAAAAGCTCTAATTTGATCTGTAACATTTAGAGTGCCATGTTCCCAAAACTTTAACAATGGTTCCCCACTTCTGAATACCATCTACCTCTGCGTGCCCTTAGACATCCAGAAATTAAAAGACAGAGTATAAGTGTGGATGAGATGGAAAAGATGAGGGTTCATTGTGATGGTGGTGGTGGTGATTTTTTAATTAGCTAGGCTTTGTGTTGAATTTCTTGTATAAAATATTCTACCTTTAGAGCTGCATGGGTAAGGACATAGCCAATTGATTAACAAGTTATCAAAACCTGGGATGTCAAAGTAGCAATGTCCTGACCCACACTCTTTTCTGTCAGGTTCCCACAAAAAATGTATTATCTTACTGCCTTCCCCTCTACCATCAGTTAGAGCTTTGGTACATTTTCTAATTAGCCTCACATTCTCAGAAATGGAACACCTTTCCTGGGGTATGTTAGACTCTTTCAGAGGCTGCTGGGCACTCTTGAGAACAGGACAAATGCAGTATTGAATTGGTAATGTGATATAAACATTGGGCTTCCATGACTGTTTTGCTTCAGGGTAGCAGGGCTGGTCATAATATGAAAGCTGGAAATGAATTAGGACTAAGGTAAACTTTTAAATTCCAACCAAAAAGCTCCCCTGAATCTGGTGGCTGGATTTAAGAATGATGTGTAGGGTTATATAAGTTGCTGGTTAGGTCACATCTTAGGTCTCTAGCCTCATACACACTCAAATCCCAAGTCTTTCCAGCTGATTGCTGATTCATTCTTCTAAAATAAAACCTGCTGAGAGGAAAGAGTTAAATCTGTCTTCAGAAGGTTCTGCCTGACTCTGAAGAGGTCATCCTTCATAGCCGCCTGCCTACTTGAATGAAAAGTAGCATATTAAGCTTCTAGACAGAGTTATGAGAAATCAAATAAAGAAAGAAGTACCTCCCACTCATAGACTTACAAAATATATAGTCTTTTGCAAAGTGTACAAAGGAGGATTCATAGACTGAGGAGCTGTTTGGTGTTCCCAAAATACAGTGCCTCATGTAAGAACTTGAGAAGATAGAAGACCCAGTTAAGGCAAAGCCATAAAAACAGAAGGCAAAGTGAATTCATTTTGTAATTTGCTTTATTATATCAGGATTTATAGAAAGCAGTTCTACCTATTGCACAAATCTTTTTTTAGTTTTGTTCCCTTCCTTTTTTCCCCCCTCTGTTTTAAACTTTCCATGATAGGTGGTCTCAGAAAGTGCTGAATTAAGACTTAGCGAAGTCAAGTCCTATATATCTGGCTAGTCCTATAGTTCTAAAACAGTCTCATAAGCCAGTGCCTCACATTTGTCTGAGAGACGTAAGACCAAAAGAGTAAACAACACATACTCCTAAACACTCACAAGCACAGATGCCCACACACGGAGACATGGACAAACATACGCAAGGTTACATTTTGTATTTTATTGCGATTTAGTCTGGGAAAGCACTGCTTACACCTTAACACATTCTTTCTTGGATCGCAATGTTCATACACCCTAGCAGATTTCAAAACCAAGGTAGGATTTATTTTATAAGAAAGGGTAGGAATTCTCCATCTTGCTTCGGTAGCACTCAATAATGGATTCTCAATATCATAGCATATTAAAAGATGCTAATATTTGTATAGATTTTTTAGGATTTACAATGTAGTTTTACAACCATTATTTATTCATTCAGTAACTATTTGTCAAACACCTGCTGTGTGCCAAGCATTGTTCTAGGCTCTTGTGATAGAATATGGGCAAAGATCTTTGTGCTCATGGAGATTACATTCTAAAGAATCATCTCATTTGAGACCCCCCAGTAATTCTGTACTTTCTCTTGAGGGAAACATGACTCGAACCCAAATTGTAATCCAAAAACTCTGTACTTTTACTAGACTTTGCTATTTTTCTTAAAAATCTAATCAATAAAAATAGGGTAATTATGAGAACCACGGTAAATGTCTTAATCTATACAAGGAAACATACAAGTATAGTAATCAGTTTAGTAAATGGCTAAATTGTTTTGAAGGCCAAATCATTAAACCAACTAGCAAACTCAAGCACTCCATGAGGGTACTCAGAAAGGACCCAAGGAACAATAATTCTTTATAGTATCTATAGAGAGTACAGAATGTGACTTTGCATACTATGCCAAGTAGTTGTAATTAATTTTGTTTGACTCTACTTTAAATTAAAACTGGGATATCACATGAGAAAGAATTTCTGTTTCCCATTACAAGTGTACTTTAGTTGGTTTCCACCTAAGTGCAAATATGTTTTATTTTTTTAAACAAAGTAATTGATATTACAGCTCTCATTTCCCTTTAAAAAAACATTGGTATTTTCCACTAGATTTAGTTTTAAATATTTTTCAAATATTTATCACATTAGATTCACATCTCAAACTGATCAAGTTAAGTGGAAGTCTCCAGCCTATTCCTAATTTATTTTTATCCATGACACATGAAGAGTCCATTTCCATCTTATAGTTGGCTCAGCCTGAGAGATTTATTTGTTTTTTTTCTGACTAATTCTGTACATCAGCTCTTCAAATATGAACTAACTAGTGCACTGCATAGGGTAATCTTAAAACCTTATGTTTTAAGGTTTTATTTGAATTTTATGAGAAGAGAAGCCTATTTGATTGTGTTGAGACCAGTCATTCTCAACATGGTAGATTTGGGCTCATTTTCTCTTCCCTAATGTTTTCCAACATTTGCTACGCTTTTATTGTAATGCTGAATTCATTACTTTTGTTATGGTTGCCCAATTAGCATTCAGTCTTTAGTTTCTAACAACACAAGGACCCATAGCAGGTATGTGTTTAAGAAGAAGAAAAAAACTGTGATTACAGATTAAATGGGGAGAGAGGTGGTGGAGTGGAGAGAAAGAAAAGTTCCAAACAATGTGCGAAAATAACAGAAATTGCCCCAAGTCACTAACAGTCCACAAATTCATTGAGAAATTACATATTAAAATTTAGGTGAATTTTTTTTAGAAAAAATCACGTCAGTTTTATTTTCTTGACAAATGTTAAGTTAGATCACATAGCTTTCCCCTACCCAAAGAGTATTCTTGGGTAATGTAAACCCAAAAGAACTTTCTTCTATATTGCAAGGTTCTAGGTGGTAGAGAATTATAAGGTCTTAAGTTGAGAACTTCACCATTATGAGAAAAACAGATCTAATGTTAAAATACTCTGACATTCTGTAAACTTAGAGAACATTATTTAGAATTGGCTTTCATATAGTAAAAGACTTTACCAGCCAACACAATGTTTTCTTTCAGGGCATGATGCCCTGGGCAGGAGGACATGGGATAGTTTATCAGTCAGGGCCCTGTCAAGAGGACAAAAAATAAAAAAAAAAAATAAAATAAAAATAAAGCAATCACTAGTTATTTTAACACAAAGATTCTATATAAATGTCAACCAGGTATTACAGCCATGAGAGACAAAAGAGAGACACTGTGGATTTATAAAAGCAATTACTGGGGGGAGAAACTATCACTTCTAGGGTTCAGGGAACAAATGGAAGAGGATGTTGTTATTAAAATCTAGAAACTTAGAGGAAGGGCCTGTGGAGTTTGGACCCAGAGCGCTTCAAGGGGACCCTGGCTGCGTGGTGCTGGTACATCAGAAATTAGGAGGAAGGACCACCTGAAGTCAGGACCTAGATTAGCTAGTTCTGATATAGCTGAGAAGGCACTAAGAAATTGTTTCTAGGATGCGCAAAAACTGCAAAATAGGAACAATTGCAGCTTTGGGGACCTACTGTCAATGCCAATGGAAAGAGGGATTTCAAGGGTGACCCTCATAAAAACAACAGATTATGGGCATGTCCCTTTTTCCTCCTCCTGCTTTCCAATCTCCCTATTGGGCCCCTGTTGGCAAAGCCTAACAGAAGCCAGCTGGCAAAGGAGAAGTGTCCCCAAAATCACAAAGCAAAATATAGAGGGATTGATTTGAAACTTAGAAAGACAGTAGCTTCTTAACTGCTACATAAGGAAGACAGCTTGTATTAATGTGTCCATAACATATCATTTGCGTTTACAAAGCTATATTCTTGGTTCTAGAATAGAGAAAACAATATTAGTAATTGCTAGCATATAATAGCTACTGTATACTAGGTTCTATGCTAAATGCCACACATGTGTTGTCTTATTTAATTGTCCAGACATCAAATGAAAGAGTGATCATCATGAACCATGAACAGTTATCTAAACTGAATAAAAATGTGGATTTCAAGATAGAAGTCCCTGTAAGCCATCATTTGGTCCAGCCCTTTATAGGCATATCATCTTTTTTTTTTTTTTTTCCCTGTAGAAGAAAGAGTTGCGTTTATTGGTTACTCTAGATCAGGGCTTTGCGTACTTTTTAAAAATATATTTATTTATTTATTTATTTATTTATTTATTTATTTATGTATGTATTTATTTATTTATTTTAGAGAGAGAGCACAGAAGTAGGGGGAGGGGTAGAAGGAGAGGGAGAGAGAATCTCAAGCAGACTCTCCACTGAGTAGGGAGCCCAGTGCAGGGCTCCATCTCAGGACCCAGGATTGTGACCTGAGCCAAAACGAACAGTCGGACGCTCAACTGACTGACCCACCCAGGCACCCCTGCATATACTTTTAAAAAAAATTCATTTTGAAAAAAAATTTGTTTTGAATCCAGGATAGTTAATATATAGTGCTATATTAGTTTCAGGTGCACAATACTGTGATTCAGCAATTCTATATATTACTCAGTGTTCATCAGGATAAGTGTATTCTTAATCTCCTTCACTTAAGTCACCCATCCGCCACCCAATTCCTCTCTGGTTAACATCAGTTTGTTTTCTGTAATTAGAGTCTGTTTCTTGGTTTGTCTCTCTCTCTCTCTCTTTTTTCCTTTGTTTTGTTTCTTAAATTCCACATAAGAATTAAATCATATGGTATCTGTCTTTCTTTGACTTATTTCTTTTAGCATTATATTCTCTAGTTCCATCCATGTTGTTGTAAATGACAAAATTTCATTCTTTTTTATGGCTGAATAATATTCCATTGTATATATATATATATCATGTCATCTTTGTCAATTCGTTTACTGATGGACACTTGGGCTGTTTCTATTTTTTGGTTATTGTAAATAATGCTACAATAAACCTAAGGTGCATGATTCTCTTCGAATTACTGTTTTTATATTTTTTGGGTAAATACCCAGTAGTATAAACACATTATCTTAAAACCAAACTTAGCTAACCAGTGTTTCTCTCACCTGTAGCAATCAGGAAAATTAGAAGGGTTAAAGGATTCCTTTACCAGAACTATAAGCCACAGCTTTATATAAACAGCATAGCCTTTTCTCTTAGCCATAACTTGAGGAAAAAAATTAGTAATATTTAAGGGGAGCTAGCTGCATGTTAGCAACATGAATTGGTTGACCTTAGAAGCACTTTGATTAAAATATGTTATTTTTCAATTCAAATAATGACGATACAGTTGATAAATTCTCTTAGCTGAAAATGAAGGAAGAAAAATCATTGAATTCCTAGAGAAGTCATTAAGAGCTGGAGCATACAAGTCTGAGATTGGAAAGTCAAAATGAGGCAATAAACTAGTAGTAAGGTAATAATAACTACTAATATCTAATAGAAAGCCATTGTATTATTATTATTACAAATGTGTTACTTAGATATATAGTGGTATATAATATATATATTTTATATATATTATGTATGAATATATATTAGCTATAACTAGTGTTTACTGTCTCATCTCTGTGCCAAGAATTTTGTTTGATAAATACACAAACACAAACTTATATAACTCCCCTTGATGACACTATGAAATAGTTTTGTAGATAAGGAAGCAAAGAGCTATAAGATGGTAGAATGCAATTTAAACTTTGCTTTATTGAATTCTAAACATTTAATTTCTCCTACCTCCCACATGACCAAATCTTCATGGATGACATGCCAGATGCCACGAAGAAGAACCAGTTTGGTTTCTCTTCTTAATTCCCTTTCCCTTTCACCCAACCTTGCACAGGTACTCATGGTAGCATATGAGGAGGAACACGGAGAAAACCTCACTTTTCCCATGCCATGTCCCTACGTCTAATTCTATTTTGTCTCCCATATCAGTCATGATTAAGGTGTTCTCTATCTTCTTTCAGTTACAAGATAGCCCGAGTCTTCAAGTTCTAGCAATACCATATGAAAATATATAACAACCAAATCATCACAGAAACTATTGGTTTGATGTACAAGTAATATAAAAATGCTTATAAGTGGTACAATAGTCATAATTGATGAGAGAGCAGAGAATTAAGTCTCACTCCAGCCATGCTCAAATCCTGGCTGAATTCTACTTACTAGTTCAGTGATGTTGGGCCAATGTTTTCACTGCTCCAAGTCACAGGTTCACCACTTCAAGTCACACACACACACACACACACACACTCATATGTGTATATAATAAGACATGGAAAGCACTTAGCACAGTGTTTGGCAAATAGTAAGTGCTTAACAAATTTTAGCTTTTGTTAGTGGTAATAGATGGGTTTACATACAGTGTCACATCTTATTTTGCACTATATGGAAATTCTTTATGGGGTAAGTCTAATATTTATGAGTCAATGCCGGTGTCCTTGGAAACAGATGTCTACAAACTCTTCCTGATACAGAAAATGCAGTGGGATTTAGTCTTGCACCACTTCTTTGAGAGTGGGAAATTAGAAACTCAAGGCAGTCACGTCATAGGATGTCCTCCTAGGTACGACTGGAGTTACATATTCTCACTGACAGAATCCACAGTGTGTAACACCTCCACCAGGAGCCTTTATCACACAGTTTTACAGTGCCTCTCCTGGACATCAGGTTATAAAGTAAACAATTTTATAATGAGTCCCATAGCATTTCTGGTATAAATTGTTTACATTTATTGTATAAATCCAAAACAGAGCCCCCTCATACTGGGGTCCTACTGATTGGAATCTGTTCAGCATGCATGGGTTTATTTTTGGAAGTCTTTTTTAAACTTTCATTTTGTCTTCTCTTATCATTATGCTATCTTTCCTCTTTTAGTCTAGCGGTTAGGAACTTTTTGTTACAAATAAGAGAATGCCAAGCTGCTGATTTCAGTAAACAATAAGGACATGTATTTGCCGTGCATGACAGGGAGACTGGAAGCCAGTTTTGTCAGGATTGGTTCAAGGTTCAGTGCTGTTCCCAAAGACCCAACCAGCTTCTGTTCCTCTTCCCTGTTATTCATAGCATGTGTTATTCTCAGTCTCAGACACTAGAGATGTACCAATGGCTCCTAAAACATGCACGGTGACCAATGTTTTTGAATATTACTAAATAATCTACAGTCAAAATGAAGAAACAAAGGCTAAGTAATGAAGATTAGTATCATCTGTAGCATAAAATAGCAGTATGACTTGGAGAAAGCCATTTAACCTTCTAGAATTCTACTCACTCATCTCCAAAATGAGTATAAATGTTCTTAAATCATCCTTAAATGCCTCACTCTGCATCTGTCACATTTCAGATATTGAATAAATAAGTAAATAAACAAGCAAACAAACACATAATGAATGTGTAAAGGAATACATAGTTAAACAAAGCTCATTTTAGTTATTTAACCTTATAATCTTGAAAATAATTGGACAGTCTTTGGTTTCCATGGGAAGTTTAAATTCATGGCATTTAAAATGGGAAAAAGGAGGATTTGCCTGACTTAACCATAGATACTTGCCCTTCCTCTGTACTGATGTTATTTGGCTTATCCAGGCATGCCTATATGTGAATAAGCCTTAGTGTTGATCCGTCTCCAGTTTACCTAAACCTGTCTGAAAGGTAGAGCCAGACAGCTGAGTCATTTTCTAACAATTGCCAACTGGCGATGACTTCTCAAAGCCAGACAATCCCCCTCAGTGGTCATTCTTCTTCTTCTTTTTCTTCTTCTTTTTTTTTTTTCCAAGGATCATAAAGCAGATGCATTATTTTCCATCTATTGTGTCATAAAACAGTGATTCCAAAAGCTGGGAAGGTGAGTGATTTCTTGGAAGCGAAAACTGTAAGGCAGAGACTGGAACAAAGACCTAATTATGGGTAGAGGTGCTAAAAGGCACAGGAGACCAGGAAGCACACTACCAATAATCAAAGAAGTTCACCCTGACTGCTGGGTTTGTTGTCCTGAGTGAAAAAGAACAACAAAAAGACTCCACAGTGAGAGACCAAACTACACTTGCCCAGATTCATGCTAGCACTTGCTTGAATTTTCTCACACACTTCCCTCCCCCATGGCCCTACTCATCTTTTCTTGGAGACAAATGTAGGTTCAATTTCCCCAGGCTTCAGTCAGACAATCCAGCTGCCAGAAATGTGCTGGCTGATGATCTTTCTGGAACGACTTCTCTGCTACTTACTTGGGTCTGTCAAATCTGGGAAAGGAAGGAAGAACAGAGGACAATGTTGTGAAAAGCCAGGCTGTAAGCTCTGTGAAAAACCAGCAACTAATGATAATGCTCAAGTACTGTGTTAACATTAATTAGATTTCTATGTTGTAACACTTGTCCATTATTAACTATAGTTTCACTTTGTCTATCTTTACTTTGTTTTTATAATATTGACCAAAAAGTATTATTTCAATGAAGTTCTTTTTCAGTATTTACGAAAATGTGGCCCACCGGGGACTTTCTATAAATAGCAAAAAATTAATGTTTTGTCTAATTTACCTGCAGAACTAGTGGTAAGATACTATTAAGGCCAATAAATTACTTAGTTTATCAAGACCATAACAGTAGGTAAAAAAAATAGAATCTCTAGCCATATTAAAGAAGATAAAATAATAGTTTCATGTAAGGTTTACACAAATACACGGAGATAATGGAAGTTATTTTGAATATTGGCAGACTTGCGAAGGAAATGGAAATTTTTGAAAGTGAATTACTATAAGTTGTTAACCATAATTCAATATTTACTTGCAGACTTTCAGAAAAGTAGTTCACTGTTCGTTTTATGCGATGAGTTGTTAATATTACATGAAATAACAAATTGGCATCATAACTAAACAGAGTCTTTGGGCAGTTATCATAAAAAGAACGATGGGAATCTAAGCATGGGAGTTGGGTTTTTTACTGACAAATGGATTATTCTGCACAATGTGAAGTTTGTCATTCCTGCTTTCTGATCAGAGACTCTTCAGTCTCAATTTTAAATGTCTTCATTACACAAATCGTATTTATTATAATTGTGGGTGAGATTAAGCTTGTTAGAATGAGAGCCTATTACATCATTCTGTTATTTTTAAAACCTTGGGAATGTCACACTTACCCAAATGAAGGACTGATATGTGGCCCTACAACCATTCCAGTTATGGCAGGGCCATTCCAACAACATTCTTGACATGCTGGAAGCTGATGGCATGCCCAGACAAATGTTACCCTGTTCCCTATTCCCTTCAGTTTCTGGTGTTAAGTACTAATTGAGGCCCCGATCACCCTGCAGAAAATGAAATAAAATAAGATAAAATGCAGCAAAATCCACAGAAAATACCATGGAAGTTTCTATTGATGCAGTGCTGGAGGCAGAAAGGCATATTAATGAGTAGCACTCTGAACGGGAGCTGAAGTCATTTATTTAAAATGGCAATGAGATGACCTCTTAAAAAGCTCTGGTGGGGTGGGCAGAGGGCAATTTGGCCGAGGCCTCATACAAAGGGCTTCAAACTTAGACTTTTATTATTATTTCCAAATGATGGTTTACCTTGTTATGAATTGAACTGTATCTCCCCAAAAATTCATATGTCGACGTTCTAAGCCTTTAATGTGATTGTATTTAGAGATAGGGCCTCTAGGGAGGTAATTAAAGTTAAGTTAGGTCATAAGGATGGGATCCTAATCCCCGGGATCTGATGTCTTTAGAAGAAAACAGACAGCAGGAGTATGTGTCCATACAGGAAAGACCAAGTGAGGACACAGCAAAAAGGCTGCCAATCAGGAAGGAGGTCACACCAGAAACCAACCCTGATGGCATCTTGATCTTGGACTTCCAGGCTCCAGAACTGTGAGAAAATAAATTTCTGTTGTTTAAGGCCCCTTGTAGTATTCTGTTATGGCATCCCAGGCAGACTAATGCATACCTATAATCACAAACGTTAACCTGACATATTAAAAGAAGATGTTTGTCATTCTTCCAATGCTTACCCATTCATAAAACCACCTTGCCTGAAGCCAATAATAACAGCAGAATCTATTGAACTTTTTTTCTTGATAGGGGCTGTTTTACACATTTTCATTTCATAGAGTAATTCATATTATTACCTGTTTTACAGATAAGAAAAGGAGTAAAAGACAGTATAAGCAACTGATCCAAAGTCGAATAACATACTCAGAATATTGTAAATAGTAAAGTGAGCTACAGGATAGTTTGTTTATTTATAAATCCTGTTATTATCTGGGGGAAAAGCACACGTGTATCACTGTGCATTTGTACGTTTAAAGTCATTTTTTTAAAGATTTTATTTTTATTTATTTGACAGAGAGATAGCGAGAGCAGGAACACAAGCAGGGGGAGTGGGAGAGGGAGAAGCAGGCTTCCCGCCAAGCAGGGAGCCCGATGTGGGACTCGATCCCAGGACCCTGGGATCATGACCTGAGCCGAAGGCAGACGCTTAACGACTGAGCCACCCAGGCGCCCTAAAGTCATTTCTTTAACACATGTGAAAAATTTAAACTTTCCACAATTGAAGAAAGCTTTTTGGTCATAAATTTTATAATGTATTGGGAGTCTCAAAAGAAGAAGATAAAAGGACATTTCAAGGAAAATCACTACAGAGGTAAACTGAATTTTCTCCATTAAATACATTTATCTAAACATGGGGCAAATTGCTTGTATTTGAAAACAACTGTGATTTTTATATATCTTTTTTAAAGTTGAATGCCAAAATTTCCTTTTGAATCCCACAATGGTTTTAGAAGCCAACATATTTCCAGGAGGTTGGAAAGCTACTATAAGCTTATTTTTAACTGGTCAGCAAGTAAAATTCTAACTAATGTTGATCTTTCTCTGACAGCGCTTGCTTGGAAGGTTCCATAGTTTTGATTAATACTTAAACACTAGGGCTTCCAAAGCAAATTTACAAGCTGAAATTACTAAAGCTACAATAAATACAGAAACACGCTACTGCTTTATTTTCTACATGAGCTAAAAAGAGCAGCCATTAGGAATAAGCAAGTACAGGAAGGAGGAACTTTGTTTTCAGTTTGTTTTTCACTGACCATTAGAGATGTACACTGTGATCTCACTGATATGAGGAATTCTTCATCTCAGGAAACAAACTGAGAGTTGCTGGAGTGGTGGGGGGTGGGAAGGATGGGGTAGCTGGGTGATGGACACTGGGGAGGGTGTGGGCTATGGTGAGCGCTGTGAATTGTGTAAGACTGATGAATCACAGACCTGTACCTCGGAAACAAATATTACATTATATGTCAAAAAAAAGAAGAGTATAGTAGGAAGGGAAAAATGAAGGTGGGGAGATCGGAGGGGGAGACGAACCATGAAAGACTACGGACTCTGAGAAACCAACTGAGGGTTCTAGAGGGGAGGGGGTGGGGGGATGGGTTAGCCTGGTCATGGGTATTGAGGAGGGCACATTCTGCATGGAGCACTGGGTGTTATACACAAACAATGAATCACGGAACACTACATCAAAAACTAATGATGTAATGTATGGTGATTAACATAACATAATAAAATAAAATTAGAAGGAAAGAAATGTATACTGTGAGGAGGAACCTATGGTGGTTTTGTTTACTAGCTCTGGAGCTAGACTGGATGTGAGTGCTGGCTCTGCAACTTCCTGGCTGTGTGATATTAGGCAAGTTATTTCTCCTTTCTGTCCTTTAGTTTCCTCATCTGTGAAACGGGGCAGTGACAGTGTCTATTCCGTAGGAATTTTACACACCTTAAACGAGTTACAACAGATAAACTGCAAAGAACAGTGACTAGCATATAGCAGATATTCCATATGTGATGGTGATTAATTTTTCCTATAAAAATAGTATTTAAATAAAGTCAGGATTCTATGATATTCAGCCATTAATTCAATAAATATTCATTCATTCAATAAATATTTATTAAGTCCATACCATGGCCAGGAGCTAGCTGTAAAGCGTTGAATAATTCAAGGGACCTCTTGTCTAAGGTCTAGCATTATAGTGGGAAGAACAGACACATATATTCCTGGTGGGTGCTGTCTACTGAGCTTTCTATTAGAACATGGACATGGGAACTCATAAGGAGTTCTGGGAAGAGCGTTCTGGAAGGAGTATTGCTGAAGCTGAGTTTCACAACTTTATGACTCAGAAGAGGATATGGAGACAGCTATTCTTTTTTTTTTTTATAGGAAAAATCGTAATGTTTCATTTTATTTTGTGTGTGTGTTTCTTTTTTTTTTATGTTATGTTAATCAGCTATTCTTAACAGAGGAAGCAGAAAAGCAAAAACATAATGGCCTGAGGAGTTTGGGAAACTAATGGGAGGTGTGAATAGCTTATGAATCATACATAAAGGGGCCGTGAGGAAATCAAGCTGAGAATTAAACACTGATCACATAACTTCTCCCAATTTCTACTTTTCTATAGCACCATGATGGTCCCTTTTGTTGAGGACCAATAACTCAGTTCTGACTACATGTGGGGAAGAAAAGTATGCATGATGACACTCCTTACCTCATTGTCCAAATTGGGCCAACATTCCAATAAATAACCGGTCAAAACCATCTCAGTCTCTAAGGGATATGATTAATTGGACAGGTTCCAAAATACTAATACTGGAGTACACTAATCTCACCTGCAGATGAAAATATTTTAATATGCAGCTCAAAGATGGCTAGACAAGTGTTAGTCCAGAGAGCACTATATTTAAAAGTAAAGCTCAATACTAAGTAATCCCATGAAGTGTAATAAAATTTCACATCTGGTTACAGAGTACACATTGTCTAAATTATGGAGATGAGAAATTGCAAACTAAGTGTGAAAGCAGCTTCAATTAATGACGGCTATTTATGACCCAGCCTGTTTTTTGATGCATACACAATTATTGAGCTTGTGGCACACAAAAGCCTGAATAACTGCAGAAATATTGGGGATGGGAGAAATATTTAATCATGCCGGTTTTATCGCAGGTCAGCAAGGCCGTATCTTTAGGTGGGCCTAAATCAACAATATTAAAATGAATAATTTACCCTGTTCCGACTTGAAGCCGACTGACTGTTTTATGCCTAGGGAAGAAAAACACTGGACTTTGTAACTCTTCACCCTGATGGCTTGTAATGCTCATCGATCAGAAACAAACAGTGCATAAATCTGTTCTTTAGCAACAGACGCAACTAAGGTGTCGATTAAAAATGACCGAGCAGAAATTGGAACATGATTACCAAATCCATAGTACCCAACACCATTCACTGACTCATACACAGCTACTTCATTGAGAAGAATGAACTAAATAAAATATCCTTTCAAAAAATTGAATTGTAAGGGACATTTTATGAGATAGTTGTGAGACAATTTTTTTTTTTTCTGAGACAAAAAGATGAGTTTCTGATTGCGCTGAGAATTCAACCTATGTCCCTTCTAATTTTTCTTTCTTCCCTTAATGAACAAAGATCATGGCCAAATTTCATTTGCCAGTTCTGTTGACAATTTGGACAATAAACTATTTTCACCTAATGTTCCTTTAATGTTACAGAAGCTCAATTCAAGAAAGGAAGCTTATGTTCTTAAAGGTGAAATAAGTTACTTTCATGTTACTCTTTAGGACCAAAGGGTAACAGCAAATGAGATGAGTTCTATAGTCAGTGGCTGCTTACCGGAAGCCTTTGGAGAATAATGGTTCTTTCTCTTCTGTGGAACAGGAACCTGAGACATGGAGCAGCTTAGCAGCTAAGCCATTACCCAGACTAAGATATATCATTAGTGAGTGCCAAAGCCCCCAATCAAATCTCAGTCTGAAGGGCTCTGTGGTTGTTACTAGGGCAATTTACCAAATATTTATTGCCCTCTATCTTCTGGGCATATGGTAGGTAGGTACTTCCTTGTTCCTTTGTGGTTGGATGGGATCATGGGTCTAGTAGTAGCCAATCAGTTGCAAGCGCAGAGACACATATCTTCTCCTGAATAAAGTATGTAAGTGCTGGTGCAAGACTCTCCAGAGTTCTCTTTACCTCAGCCCAGGCAACTGGCAAGGTTCTAGCTAGTGGCTTCACTATCAACCAGAGTCCCAGAGAGTCCCCAGCTAATCTTCAGAGCAGCACTGGAACAAAATACATTTCTCTTGTTTATAGTTTCTGGGATTTGGGGGTTTGTTGGTTTCCACAACCAACTTCACCTATCCTGATGTATGGAGACCACAAAGCCTATTCTCCATAAAGGAACCCATAAACTAGAGATAGCATCATAAAACCAAGTCACAAGGAACAGAGATAAAGCTTCATGATGAAAGGAGGATGAGATCGGGGCCATAAAGAAAGAGAAAACCAACCTGAGAAGAGCAATTTGGAATCTCAAGCATAAACCAAGTGTAGAGACTAAATTCACTTGGCAGTTTTGGAAGACCACAAAGAAACTTCCCAAAGAATTCAAAGTGAGTATCAGAAAACAATGGGAACTTAGGAAATAGTGAGCTTCAGAGTGGCAATAATAAAATGGGAATTTACTCAAAATATCTCTTCTCAATATAAAAGGGCCCATTTATAGATAACTGTACACTTTTATGACCATAACATCATTGTTGGAAATACTATACAATGCTAGTACCTCCACAACCCTCGGGATGAGAAGATATTATGACTCTCTCTTTTCTAATTCTTTGCACATATTTCTAAAACAGTATTTTTGATAAACCAAACACAAGTGCTGTCTTAGGAGCCCTCACAGGGCTATAAATCCTCTGGAGGAATATTTGGATGGGAAAATGCTAGCTTAAAAAAAAAATCATCTCATTCCAACATGTGTCCAACAATGGCTTTCAAAAGGTGATTTGGGGAAACTCGGATAGCATTTGTGTTGGACTTCGCATAACCATTCAGGGGCCTGAGTGTCTTTGCATTGACTATTGGGAACTAATGAAGAGCCATATACCTGGGATAATGATCAGTGGAAAGACAGTTTTGGGGAAAGTACACAGGGCCTTCTACAATTCCAGACTGAATTTGATCAAGCTTTTAGATGTTATGGGAATGGGTCTGGAGAATATGGCTAGAGGGAGAAAAAAAATAAGAACTAGAGTTGGCTCCCCCAACTTGCCTTATCAATGGAGTATATTAGCAGAGGGGAAAGATTATATAGTGCTCTTCTAGTAACCACTTCTGTCTTGCTTTCACTACTGTTTTCCTGATACTTATTCTGACAATATCTGGAGGCTTCCCCTTTACTGTGAGTTCTTCCCTTGAAGCTCTAGGTTGGTTTATGTTCCCTTACCTGGCACTCCCATTAACTCCATACATAGCACTACCAGTCTATCTGGCATATTGCATTGTAATTCCTAAGTATGTCTGTGTCTGACTCTTCCACAAGACTGAAAGACCTCTGAGAAAAGGGACATTTTAATGTTCACTGTTGTGTCCATCGTACTCAGGACAGAGGCAGACACAGAGTAGCTCAAAGCAAGTTTATTAAATTAAAAAAAAAATCAAAGAATGAATAAGTAAACATGAAACTAAATGATATAACTGTTAAGAAGGTAACATATTTACTGGGGCACCTGGGTGACTCAGTCGTTAAGTGTCTGCCTTCAGCTCAGGTCATGGTCCCGGGGTCCTGGGATCGAGCCCCACATCGGGCTCCCTGCTCCGTGGGAAGCCTGCTTCTCCCTCTCCCGCTCCCCCTGCTTGTGTTCCCTCTCTCGCTGTGTCTCTCTCTGTCAAATAAATAAATAAAATCTTAAAAAAAAGAAGGTAACATATTTACTTCATTGTTTTACAAATAAACTTCATTCAAAGTTCCATCTTCTTACATCATCAGATTGTTGCAAATGCCTTACTATGTAGTGGCACATTCTAATCTTTGTACCTATTACTTGTCCCCAAATCGTCTTGTTTAACAATTACTGTCTTTGTTTTTATTTATTTATTTATTTATTTATTTATTTTTTATTTGCGAGAGAGAGAATGAGAGAGAGCACGAGAGGGAGGAGGGTCAGAGGGAGAAGCAGACTCCCCGCCGAGCAGGGAGCCCGATGCGGGACTCGATCCCGGGACTCCAGGATCATGATCTGAGCCGAAGGCAGTCGCTTAACCAACTGAGCCACCCAGGCGCCCTCTTTGTTTTTTTAGAAGAAAAACTAAAGCTTAGCGTGATTAGGTGCTATAGGAGAAATAGTCCCTTTAGGAGACAAGGACATGCTTTCTAATCAGATGACCTTATTATAACAATAGTAAACCTGATGACTCTAAAGTGTAAATAGTATTTCTCTACTGCTTGCAATTCTAAATAATTCAATAATAACTGAGTAATAATTCTAAATAATTCAATAAATAACAGAGTTAAACATATTCTCACGACAGAGATATCTTAAATGGAATTTTGTAACTAAGGTGTAGTATTATCTCTAAGAGCAAAGATTTGGAAAGTAGACTACATGGGTTCAAATCCCAGCTCTACATAACCTATGGCAAGACGTCTATGTCTCAATTTCCTCATTTGCGACATGGTTGCACATGATTGTTGGAGGCTTAAGTTATCGAATAGCTACAAAGTACTTAAGGGCATAGGTTATCACAGAGCCAATGCTTAATAGATATTATTTGTACCCTCGCTGGAACTACTTGAGTCAATTGTTAGACCATTATCATCAATGTTACTAAAAACAGAATAGAAAAATTCTATTTTTCTACATATTACTATATGATTAGAAATTGTGGCTTTAGCATGGAAGGCCCTTCATGGTCTACAAGGCCATGCATGACTTGGCACTTCCTTGCCTGGTCTCTGAGCTCTCCACACCTTGAACATGCTCTTTGGCTGTGTTGCAGTATCTGCATGTCCTACAAAGATGAATGCCTCCAGGCATTTCCAGCTTTTGCACAGCTGCTCATTCTGCATAGAATGTAGTCTCCTCTTCTCTTGTTGTTCTTTTGCCTGAAAAACTCTTTCCACGACTTTAGGATTCAACTAAAACTCAGCTAAAACTCCCATGCACCCCTTGCAGCCGAACCTGGCTAAGGGCCCCTTCTAATTGCTCCAACAGACCCTGCACCTATCCCTGTGATCATGCTCATTGATCCGAGTTTGCCCTGTGCTTGCCTGCCTTGCCCAATGAACAGACAGAAAACTAGCCAGGGGCAGGAGCTGAGTCCTTTCTTTTATTTGTCATATCTGACATCACATTGGGAATATCAGAACCCTTAATAAATAGGTGTTGAATGAATAAATAGGTGAGAGATAGCTTTCAAGTGGAGTAGAGTATTTCTGCTCAATTGCTTAGAAGAGTACTTCCCAAGCATTTTCAAATCAGGACGTACAGCTAGCTCCATAGAAAAAAGAATGGGCAGTTTGTCCACTTGAGGTTAATAGCACAGATCGCAACCAGCCTGGACCACTGAAGGAGCACCCACCCACCACTCCCAAGCATGGAGGGGCATCCGCCCCCCAAATAAGAAGCTCTGGCTCAGAGCACAGAATATGACAGCTCATCCTTCTACTTGTTCAGCCATCTTCACTCTGTCTTCCTCAGACAACCCTCATGGTTTAAAGGTGATATTCTGCTTTAATAACTGTGAAGGTGGCATGTTTGGTATCATTGGTTAGAGCAATCAGAAGATACAGGGTCTAGCACCCTCTCTCCTATCCAGAGATGAACACTACATACCCTTGTCAAGTAACAAGGTTTTTTTGTTTGTTCTCCTTATAAAAAATGAGCTGTTAAGACCTGCCCTAGCTATACCATGGGATATTTGAAGGATAATATAATTTGCTACAGACAAACTCAATGTGAGATAAATAAAATTCTATAGGAATATAGTAATGAATGGCAAATATATACTCCTAGTATGTGAAATGATGTTATCCATTATAAGTAGGTGGGCTTTATAATTTATTTTATAAACCAGGACATAAATGAGAGTGAAATAAGATACTATTAAGAAACACAACAAGATGACAGTCAATCATTAACAGGCAATCATCAGGACTTTATCAGGAATACGATCACCCAGATTACAATGAGTATTCTAGAAGATGCTAGAATTTGAAGTGTTTCTTTTAGTGGCATCAATATTTTTGTCTGTGCACTACTGCAGCCCTCTGTTTATATTTGTGGCATTCATCACCTTTTGAAGGGAGCAAAGCAGAGCTCTGTTTTGAGCCCTTCTTCCCCCCACCCCACTGAAGTTGAGACATAGGCATGGCAACTCAGCCCTCTCAGTCAGACATTCTCAACCCAGACCAGGAGCACAGAAGCAGAGGATGCTCCATATCCTTGCAGACAAGTCTAGTGGCAGCTGTAATGGCCACACTCAGTTTCCAGAGGAGCAATGATAGTGGTTTTAGCAGTGAGCTCTGATTGGTTCAGTGGTGCTAGGTGGTAAAGTCCATGCCCAAAGATGGTGGAATGCTGTCTTCAAGGGGCCAGCCCCTGAGCCCGTCCTCCCCAGCACAGTTAGTGTTGTTTCTTCTTCCTTAATTTCCAAGACCAGGTCCATGGCCATCCCCAAGGATCTGGGAACCACCTTTAACCTGAACCTTTCAATGCATTTATTTTCTGCTTACATTAGCCAGAGATGGTTTTTGCTCAAATCTAGATGCACCCTAATAAACTAAAATTAACTACACATGGAGCAACCAAGGAACTGTAAGTCATATAGCTTGCTTACAACCACATCACTAGAAAGTAAATCAGAGCTAGAGGCCAGATCTACTGCACCCGGTCTAGAGAGCTTTGTAACTCCACACACTGAAGATACCCAATAAACATTAGTTTAATTTGCTATTTTGTGTGTTCTGTTTTATATTTTTAAAGCATGCTTTCTACAGGGTCACAGTTTGGAACAGGTGATCGATGCAAGTGCTCTTACATGGGATGGTGCAGTTATTCAACAACAATTAAGGAAATTTTGTACTGTGGTTAAAAAGCTAAGAAAAAGCAAAAACCTGGGAAACATCTTTTATAACCTTTGTTTTTCAGAAATGACAAAATACATTTCATCTTAGAAAATAAGAGCTAAAATGAAGCAATGTGCTGAAAAGAGAATTGTACGGATATTAAATGGGCAAGCATCCAATTCTCTATATGGGGTCTCAGAAACCCAACATTTTATGATCATGTGGTTTGATTAATGAAAATTAACAAACAATGAGTACTTACTTCTTTGGAAAGAAACACCACTGGAATGGATATTCTTTCCTGTCTGTGTTTGAAAAACACACCGTTGCTGTGATGTTTTTAGACAATTTACTATGGATGAATCTGTTTCTCTTAACTCAATCTGCCAAGCTTGCATGTCATTCCAATGGGATGTCCATTTGTTGTTGTCTATAACACTACAACTTCATTTCTTTTTTCTCTTTTCCTTACTAGGTATCAAATATGCTGGCCATTTCACAAACTGTTGCCAAAATAATCCTAACAGCCCAGAGCAGTTAGTATATGGAAATGCATTTATTGGTGTGGCTTCCCTTGTTTCACCTGGCTTAGCTTTGCAGAGACCCTTAAACGATCTGAATCAGCTTTTAAAACCAAGAAGGCAACTCTATGTCCAGAACATCTGCTCCATCTGCATTTCCCATTTTGGCCCTGGGCTCCAGGAAGTACTTGGGTCCACAGAGCTGCCAGGACATATTTTCACACACTTGGAACTTGAGTTACCATGGAACAACTTCCACGGAAGTCTCCTTAGACTTCTAAAATCCTCCAGTATCAGCAAAATGGAGAACACATACCCATTAAACAAATTAGTCTGAAATCTGTTTAGAGACCAAAAGTGGTTGTCACACATCTGGAAAAAGAGTGCAGGGTGGGCTGGGTAGGGAGGGGGAGCCTAATAAAAGGAAAATATCAATTGAGCAGATCGAGAAAAAAAGGAGAATAGAAAAATATCAAGCTGAACGTGGACACAAAGTCATTAGCGGATATTGCTTTGTTTGCAGAAATAGAGAGCACAGGCTCGTGCCAGAGAAGACCCATTCCAAGACACAGCTGTTGAGAGTGTGCTTGCCTAGTTCCTATCCATTTCCTGCTTCCTTCTCACTCCCACCAAAACATTGAACTTGACACCCACATGTCTGCTTGTGTTAACAGCGGTGCAGCCAGGTTGAAATAGCCTTAGCACTGCTCAAGGACACTTCTTCCCGGTCTGCTTCTTCTGAGTCCCAGAACCTCAACTATTGCTAATCGGTTGGCTCCAACTTAGACGATGTTTTCCTTTTGCTTAGCCAGCCTTCATAAATTAGCTTACACTGATGAGTAGAATAGAGCAGTCAGCGACCATGTAGAATTTAGAGTGAGACTAAGTTTGAATCCAAGTTCCATCCCTTATGTGTTTTTTTTTACTTTATCTATCTGGGCCTCAGTTTCCTAACCTGAGAAATGGGAATGGTAGTGGTAAAGTGGTACATTCTCATAAGATTATTGTGTATATCACATAGGGAAACCTACATTAGTGGTTAGAACAGTACCTGGTACAGTATGAGTACTATGTAAATATTTGCTCTCATTACCTTCCGTGTGTTCCACAAAGTTTTAGTCTGCATGATAACTTATGAATTCAAAGGAATTCTCCATCACAATACCTTCCATTGCTCCAAGTTCATTGTAAATTCACTATTCAAGCATTCATTCTGCCATCATACAGTCCTCAAAATGGTGCCACCTGGCTTACCAGGAACACATTCTTTTTTCCCTTAGCCTCCTGCTGCATGGGGTTAGTTCATGACAAATAAGCTGTAGGGAATTTTGGAGGATTATGGAAATGTCTTAAAAGTGGATTGTGGTGATAGTTTCACACTCTTTAAATTTATTAAAAATCAATGTATTCTGCTCTTACAATGTGTGAATTTCATGGCATATAAATTATACCTCAAGAAAGATGCAAAATGAAAAAAATAATGATTGTTTAAAAAAATTTTTCCCTTTGTCTTTTAGGTAAAAAGAGGCATAAAACTATAAAGAGCCAGTATGGAAATGGAATGGAAGCAAGTAGTACATCGCTCTAATTCTTTCAGAGTTTTGTTCTTTTCTTCTTCTTCTTCTTCTTCTTCTTCTTCTTCTTCTTCTTCTTCTTCTTCTTCTTCTTTTCTTTTTTTTTGATGGCTCAATTATTTATTTTAGAAATAGTAACACATTCCTTGGCTACCAAACATCTAGGGCTTAAGAAATCCGGCAGCACTTCATATCAAGATATTTTCCAGACTGAAGAACAGGGTGAGTAGGGAGGGAACTTGGGGGTTGTTTTGAGAAATCTGGAACTTGCCACCATTTCGCTGAGTAGAAGTGCCAAGAAAAAGCCGTAGGTGTGTCAAAAGAAGTTGAAGGTCTTTTGCATTTTAACAAGACAGACTAGGATCTTATGTAATCCTCTAACTGCTCCGAGTTTCAGTCAATTAAAAGAACCTTAATAAAGGAAACTGTTATTACTAGAAGCAAGGTTGATTTTAGCAAAACCTTAACCTCTTTGAATAGCAGAATTAACTTTAATCCAAATGGAGATGATCCATATGAAAAAAAATATATAGAAGAAGAAAACGAGGAGGAGGAGGAAATTCAAATTGCATCACTTAGCAAATGACTAATCAGAGCAGTAACAAGCTTCCAGTTTTAATTGTGCCAAGAATTTTACTTCAAACCCCAGTCTCAAGGAAATAATTCAGGAAATCTCTTTGTATTTGATATTTCTATTGGCATTTTGGCCAATTCTTGATTCATTCAAAAGATGGCTAATTCTGTCTGCTGAAACTTGCACTAGCGGGGTGGGTAGCTGCTTGTTCCCGTAAGTGATAGATGCCGACAGCAAGTCTGAGATTTGAATTATGACAATAACAGCAGTGTATCTGACTCTGCTGATGCAGTACCTACAGAAAACCTTTGCAGTTTTCATTTTGTTTTTAAAAATATCAAAAAAAAAAAAGAAGAGCGATTTAGGGTGTGTTTTAAGAAACCAATTATTTCGTTCATGTTTTTACTCTCATCTTTGAGACTTTATTTTATTGAATAATAAAATATCGTTCCATTTAGCCCCCTGTAAATTACCACATTAGTGGCATCTACTCAAGAAATATGCTACATGACTTTCTCCAGGGTTAGACATTTATATTTCAAGAATTGAAAGTTGATCCTAAGTACCTGGGGTCCCAGAGGTCTCAGGGGGAAGACAGGGTCAACCCAGTGGCCTGGTCAGGACAGGAGGGGACACAGATAACTTTCCACTGAGAATGTGCCAGGCTGTCCAGGTGGCTGCTCTCACTTTATTCAGAGCACTGATAAAAACAGATCTTGTCTTCGCTAGAAGCAGATTGGCCTCTTCAGAACTGTAGACATGAAGGTACCAAGATACTGGATTTACTCTGAGTTAATGTTTACCTGAATTATTGATTGCCACATGGGTTACAAAACAGCTGGTGACTCAGTTTGTGATGCTTTTTCTTTGAATTACAAAGCCTGAGCTATAAATCCAAACCTGAGAGGATTTCTTTCATCTTTTCTACTTGTGAAATGTACCTCTTCAACAGAACCGACCCTGGGTCATTTTAAATCCATCACTAATAAATCAGTGGCACTTTCTCTTTCTTCAATGCAAGCGAAAGTACCATTTTAGGAATTAATTTTGTCTCTGGCTTACCTTTGTCTAAGCTGTTTAGCTGTGACTTACCTTATTTATTTCACAAAATGATAGGGTATTAATTGGATTTTAAGATGCCTTGAGGTATTGGAGGTTAAACCATACATTGGGTTAAAATATTTCAAAAACCCAGGCAGATGTTAACGACCAAACTGAACACCCCTGTATGGCAAAATGAAGTGTTTAGGAGACTGTAACTTTATTTCATTGATTGCCTTGTAACTTTTCTCAATATAAGATAGTTTAGAGATGATATACAATAAAAGGCATATTCAATAATACAATTCTCATTAAAGAGATTAAAGCCATAAATGAAAAAGAGATGCAAATAATTCAACCACTAGGGAAGACCGAACTAATACCATCATCCACTTGACTTTTGAATTGGAGCCTCCTGGCAGCTGGGGAAACAAAGGAAATATAATAAATTATATACATTTTTATCTCATAGAAGTTAATATAGCATTTATTTAAAAGAAATATTTTCTACTGTCTTATTCTGAAACAGAAGCTCAACCTGAGTATGTATCTTAAGCATAATGTATAAGAAAAAAAGTAATGTATATTCAAACTATACATGTGTATTGATAATGCCAATACCATTATGTTGAAGCACAAAAAAGGGAATTAGGGCCTATGCCAATAAAGTCCATTGTATAATTTTCTATTTATTTAATTTCATGCAAGGATATAATGAGAATATTTAGAAGACTAAGTAAATAGAATGATCCCAAGATTATCTATAATAAATATAATTTCTAATGTAAGAATGTTTTATAACATACAATGCAAAGATAGTTATTTCAATTGCTACTTGAGGTAGTATCCATAAATTTTAAGGACCAGGTGAGCAGAGAGAGCTAAACATTTGTTTTGAAATTTGAGAACCAAGACCAATATTCTCTGTGAATTGGTATAGCCACTATGGAAAACAATATGAAGTTTCCACAAAATGCAAAAATGGAACTACCCTATGACCCAGCATTCTCACTTCTGGGTATATGTCTGAAGGAAACGAAATCACTATCCTGAAGAGATATTTGCACCCCTATGTTCATTGTAGCATTATTCACAATGGCCAAGACATGGAAACAACCTGTGTCCCCTGACAGCTGAATGGATTAAAAAACAATGGGATATATGTAATGGGTAAAGTTGGTCAAAGGGTAAAAACTTCTAGTTATAAGACAAATGTGTCCTGGGGATATAATGTACAGTATAGTGACCATAGTTAACAATACTGTATTTATACTTGAAAGTTGCTAAGACAGTAAGAAGTTCTCACCACACACACAAAAATTTTAACTATGAGGTGATGGATGTGCTAACTAACCTTATTGTGGTAATCATTTTGCAGTATATACATTTATAAAATCATCATGTTGTACACCTTAAACTTACACAATGTTAATGTCAATTATATCTCCCTAAAGAACCAATATTCCCATTTGCATAAAGGCTTCCCTGTAACCACTCTGAGGGGAAACCCCTAAAGATTATAATAGGCAAAATATAGCCCTTTCTACATTTGTATCACTTGTAATAAAATGTTTAATGTCCATTTTCTTTTGTAAACTATAATATCCCTGAAGGCAGAGAGCTTGTCTGTTTTTTCTACTTTGAATTTCTGGTACCTAACAAAGGATATAGCCCGTGCTAGACATCTAACAGGCATTTTGTTGAATTGAGTTTAACTATATTTAAAGCAACTTTTAGTTTCTTTAACCATCTGCAATATCACAGCATGGAAAAAAAAAAAAACATCTTGGACAGAATTTTTAAAAAGAAAAGCTCAATTCCTTCACAGTTCTAAATGGGATAACTTCCTGATATACTCACTAATGCAGCTAAGATGCAAAATCTACCCTCAAATAATGGATTAAGTTAATTTTCTGAATAGAATTCTGAAATGTTTTCTCTTTTTAAAATGCAGTATCTCCAGATCATAATAATTTTAACTATGATTTGATTGGTATTAAACTGTTATCACAGACAATACTCAAATGTTCATGAAGCCATCCATGGTCCTTAATAGCCCACCAACTTTTGAGCTTTTAATCTAGATACTCAATCTCCTCTTCTTCTTTACTACAGCTCAAGAAAGTATCATTTATGAAAGAAAAGTACCATGTTATTGTGTTCAGTGCTAAAAAGCATAAAAATATGTGTAGGCCTTAAACATATCTACAACCATAAATAACTGCCAAACTACCCTGAATTACCACTAACTTTGTTTGATTAATGTGTGATGTAATTACAGAAATTACAAAGGAACAAAGCATCTCCTCTCGTAGCATCTTCTGTGTGGTACTTTATCTCATTTGATCAGAGCAACAAACCCATAAAGTAAGGTCTCAGTAGCTGCAATTTGCAGACAAGAAATCAGAGGCTCCACGTTCAAGAGTTTGACCAACCACAGGGGACCAAAAAATCTATTAGTATCATCTATGTGTCTGAGAGATAATACAGTGCTGTCCCATTTCCCAGTTCTCTGCTTCTCCCAGACCTTTACTGTTTCTAAGACTTAAAGCAGTATCTAACCAGACAATGCAGAGGAACTCTTGGATAAATGTGGCTGTGTGCATTTTTTTTTTTTTTTTTTTTTTTTAGGACCTCCTTATGGTTCTGCAAAGGCTTTTACTGGATTGTTCCTTTCAGGGCAGAAGACACATAACCATAGGCAGTGGATGGGCATGCTCCATGCTATCCACACCTCATCGGGATGAACTCTGGGCAAGACACTGACTGACCCTGGTGAGCACAGTGGGTGGGCAGGCTCCAGCTCAGTTATTTCTCCAGAGGCGCATAGTTGAGCAGCTTCTGGATCAGGTCCACGTGCTCGAGCAACATGCGGCTTCAGCAGCAATACTTCAGGCCGAGCTCATCCAGTGACTGCGTGCATTCTTGAAAAGGCAGTTTGACTGTAGAGGTTAAGGGTGAGACCCCTACAGTCAGACCGTGGCTTCCACGTACAAGTGTGTAGTTTGTGCACTGCACAAGAGTTCCAAACCCAGGTCAGACAACCTACTTCCTTAGCTTCCCAGGTGTTTTAATTTAAATCTGATATTTTAACCTTCCTAAATCTCCTTTTCCCCACTGTTAATGTTAGTATAGAAATAATACTTCGTTCAGAATCTTGTCGGGAAGACTAGATAAGGAATGCCAGGTACTTTTCACAGTGCAGTCTACAGTAAACACTCAATGAAATTAGTTCTTAGCGTTATTTTAAGATTTTATTTATTTATTTGAGAGAGAGCGAGAGCATGAGCATGAGCAGGGGGAGGGGCAGAGGGCTAAACAGACTCCCCACTGAGCAAGGAGCCTGATGCAGGACTCGATCCAGGACTCTGGGATCATGACCTGAGCCGAAGGCAGATGCTTAACAGACTAAGCCACCCAGGCATCCTTATTTCTTAGCATTATTTAAAAATATTATTATTCTTTCTTCATCATTAGCAAATAAACAATTATGTGAACTTTTGATCATTTACTGAGGATAAGCTGTTGGAAGTGGAATAATCGGGCCAAAGTTAATGAACCTTTTGAAGACTCTTGACTTGCATTTGCCTTTGGGGATGGCCACACAATGTGCCCTCTTACCAACAGTGAATGAGGCAGCCTATCTCAATATACCTCAACCATCATTGTGATCTCAGATTTCCTCTCTGCCAGCCTCCCATCATAATCCAAATTCTACCTTAGAGTTACTAAAGCTTCTATTTTCTGAAGACAAATATTTTATTTGAAGGAATAGGTTGGCAGCCTTCATGTACTCCCTAGTGCATGAAGATAACAAGAGTAGTTATCAAGTCAGTAACACACAGCTAAATATGTGTGCGAATAAAACATCACCCCATTATTTGTGGTGGCACAGAGAACTATGGAAATTTCCAGGCAAAAGAAAGGGCACAGACAAGGAAAGGATTAATTAAAGACTTTGGCAAGTAGGAAAAGCCTGGAGATTTAGGTACAACATAGCAAGGAGCATGACAGCTAGTCTGCCTCCTTTAGGTGTCGTGTGAGGGTCTATTGGACCCTTAAAACTGGAAAAGAATAGAATTGTAAACCTACACAGAATCTTTGCAGTCTGTGGACACTGAGACCCACAGAAGATGAAGAAGACCCTCCGCACAGTGCTGCCTCCTTCTGTTTGCATTTATTTATTTATTTGTTTAAAGATTTTATTTATTTATTTGAGAGGGAGAGAGCACACAAGCAGGGGGAGGGGCGGAGGGAGAGGGAGAAGCAGACTCCCCACTGAGCAGGGAGCCCAATGCAGGGCTCAATCCTAGGACCTTGGGATCATGACCTGAGCCAAAGGCAGATGCTTAACCAACTGAGTCACCCAGGCGCCCCTCCTTATGTTTACATTTAACTGTATTTGTTGGTTATCCATTCTGAAAGTTTTGACCCAAACAACTCTGTAGTTGAAGTCAACTATCTGTACAAAAGCACACACTGAAACTAACTCCAGGGATCCACAGTAAGGTGTTGATGTTTTTCTTGGAGGAAAAAAAAATCTAAGGGAGCCAGTGGTAGCCTGATAGAGAGAGGTTATTTTCATGGTGACTTGATGAAATATTTTCTACCTTTGCAAGCAGAGCACCTGCTGGATCAGGTGGGCTATGAAAGAATAGCAGCACAGAAAAAAGGCATTCATGTATTTTGGAAGCCTATGCTTGAATCTGTTCAAAGTTATTATCTTTTCTCCTCAATTCCCTCTGTTGAAGAAAGATTCCTGATGCCCTTTTCTCCTACTCTAAAAGTAAAACTTTCATTTTAACCTTTGAGGAAGCAAACTCAAGTGCAAATGTTCCTTCAGGTCGCAAGTCTAAGCCTACTCTATTTAAACAGCTGCATATCAAATGATAGAAGAACCAAGACTCTTGCCTTGTTAACACTGAGCCTTCTTAAGAGCAGGCTCCAAATGTCATAACACTTCATACTTAATCTCTACACCAGTTAAAAAAAAAAAGTTGGGAAGTTACCTGTCTTCCAGTGTTTTAAAATGTTTCTCTGTTGTTCTGTGTTGTGTTAAACAACCATAATCATTCAGATAAGAACTACTTGAGATCCCCACGCTTTTCCTACTATGAATATTTTATTCTAGAATATTCTATTGCTAGTAATACCTTCTCCTAACACACACCTACATGGAAATATTTCAAGGATTAAAATTCTAAAGAGCCTTTCCCTGAGTCAGGTTTTCAAATTTTATACTTTCATGGAGAAGGGGCTCTAAAATTAAACCTGCTTCTCTGTTTGGATTCTGAGATATTAAGTACATTTTTTAGCCCAGCTGCTTCTGAGAATGGCATCCCAGGATCCCCAAATCATTAAGTTTATGCCTTGAGGCATGAACATAAGGGGAGAGAAGATGTCAGACCCAAAGAAACTATATGTCACATAGTTGAGTGTGTTGATAGTCCATGAACATTAGTTTATGTTGGCCAAGCACTGCTGAGTTTTTAAAATCTTCTCTTACTAGTTGCAAATCTGAAAAGTCAAGAGACAGTGACTAGAACATGGAAGGCAAAAGAGTCAAAGAAAAAAAGACTTCCAAAAGCTTTGCAAATCCAACCACAAAGGTCTCTATAGTTGTAGAGGAAAGCAAATCCAGAAAGGTAGAAGAATTGGAAATGTTCAATAAGCTTTAAACACTTTTCTACCTCAAAGAAGTGATTAAATATGAAATCATTCTGGCCAGGATCTGCCGTGGATGGCATAAATGCAAGCTCTCAACAGAGAAATTGAGACCGATAGTTAGAAGTTCTACACTGAGGATCAATATTTAGAAGTTTTGGTTTCTCCTTGTGGAAATGTCTATGAGGCCCAAAACTTTGAAAGTCTTTTTTTGATTTACTTCCTCTCTTCTCCCTCCCCATTCCTCCTTCCCTTCCTTCACCTTCTCCTTCTTCTCCTTGTTTTCCTCCCTCTCCCTTTGCCCCTTTATCTTCTTCTCCTTCTACTTCTCCTTCTTCTTCTTCTTTTACTAAGAAATGGAATGTGCTATTGAAAACAAAACTTTACTGCTTGGAAACCCCCATTTTGGCTTCCAGTAAAGTTAGCAACAGGAAGCAAATAATGGGGAACTTGTTCATGACTCTTTTCCCCATACTTCACCTATGGAAATTTGCCAAACACTAAACATGTGGCTACTGACTAGAGAGTGAACAACACACCAAAAATGTATCTATGAGTCTACACCCATGGGAAAGTAAGCATTTCAATAAGAAAAGACATTTGGGTTTTATATGAAGTATGGACACCCACATGCACCTACGCAATTCCTGACTGTCATATGGAATAAAACTTTTTTCTTTTCTTTTAAGTAGATTTTGCTACTTTGTTGAAATAAATTTATCTTTAAAATATTTCTTGCTGACTTGTTTTCTGATCGCCATGACCGTTTGAATCTATTGAAGTATATAGAAGATTTTATTTGTCTTTTTCTTTTTTTCCCCCCCTATCTCTTAGCAATACGTCTGTCTTAAGGTCCAAGGATGGAATATAGTGATTTTTAAAGAGGTTGCTTGGCTATGCTATTTAGAAATCACTGTGCTCTCATGTTTTACTCAATAACTTTTCCAGTGTGAAATGGCCACAGCAAGTCCTTCCCCTAATTTCCTGGTAAGAAGTTATGGTATTTGCCTATAAAACCTTTTGGGCTTCACTGTCCCCCCTAAGTGAATCTTTTACATACCAACCCAGCTGGCAGTGGTCCTGTTTTTCTGAGGCCTAAAAGCCTCTCTTGACACTTATCATGTTCTAGTTATATAATTTATGTTCACATTTTTTTTTAAAGATTTTATTTATTTATTTGAGAGAGAGAGAATGAGAGAGAGAGAACACAGGAGAGGGGATAGGGTCAGAGGACAAAGCAGACTCCCTGCCAAGCAGGGAGCCCGATGCGAGACTTGATCCCGGGACTCCAGGATCATGACCTGAGCCGAAGGCAGTCGCCTAACCAACTGAGCCACCCAGGCGCCCCATTATGTTCACATTTTATTTTCTTAAACATATTGTTAGTTTTCAAAGCCAATAGGTAATTATTTTTTTAAGGTTTATTTATTTATTTCAGAGAGAGAGAGAGAGCTGGGGGTGGGGCAGAAGGGGGGAGAGAGAGAGAATCTCAAGCAGACTCTGCGCTGAGTGCGTGGCTGGGTCCCATGACCCTGAGATCATGACCTGAGCCAAAACCAAGAGTCGGCCGCTTAATGGACTGAGCCTCCCAGGCACCCCAATGGGTATTTATATTTATTTATATTTGTTTATATTTATGTATTTTTTTATCCAGTATCCAGTAGATTTTTAATTTTCAAGTACTTAAAATCACAAATGAATAGGCCAAGGCAATAAATTCTCAAAAGCATTTCCTCAGCATCCATTAACTTTAATTTTAGCATTAGTATACTTTTTATTAGTTGGTTCAGTGATTGTTTTAAAATTGGGTCAAAATGTAGTATTAGCAATCATTTAAAGTGCTCTAATATAATAACAAAATATTCTAATGTAATTATAAGTGATTACATAGTTCCTTCAAAAAAATGTGTTGGAGAAGAAAAATAATTCTTACTTGCCTACAGGAACAAAGCCAGGATTTACAGGACTCTGGTGTGTTTCCCTTGTGTAAAAGCCATGCTATGGAAAAATTGGATTTTCCTGTATGAGGCAGCAAAGAATACTACACTTTTTGCTTATGGATAGTGTCTTTTTTGTCAGGATATTCTCATGACATGTCACTTAAATCAGGAACAACAACAACAACAAAAACCCAAGAAGATGAAAAAGCTTGTATCTAAGCGTGCTTGATTAAGTGAGTTGCCATTGCTTTTTGGTAAATCCATTTAAAAAATGATGACTGTGGCCTTATCTTTGTCTAAAGCCAGAAAGTCATGTGATTCTCATGTTGATAATAGAGGGTCAGGACTCACAAAGGACAGCTCAAGCCTGAACTAAGGATCTAAATATCGGGTTCTAAGAGCCTGGAGTCAACAGCAAATTGGAAATATCAGGCCTAGAAAGAACAGGGATCAAGATAAGAGAGGTGAACTTTGAGACCAACTGTGTTCAGATAGTACTTACACTAGCTAGACTATATTTTTCAAACTTTTATGTGCATAGATAAGCATCATTTGGGGATCTTCTTAGTGTTCAGAGACAATAGGCCTAGGGCAGGGTCCCAAAATCTGCATTTCTAGTGAGCTTCTGGTCTGCAGGTCCAGAGATCACAGTATTCTACGCAAGCTTCTAGTGTGGATACTTTGAACCTGTGGTGGATGGTGTCTGAAAGTCCCAGAATATGGGTTATACCCCCAACTCCAGTTTGGTATTTGATCCCCAGGAAATCCAAGGAAAAATATGTTAGCAGATTATCCCCATTACCAAGAAAATATCACAAAACATTGACTAACAAGGAAAGCAAATGGTTATTATCAACCTGATTAGCAATGGAGAAATCATTAGTAAAAGCAACACAAGCATTGTGAAGTCATAGGAAAAGATTAAGGGTTTTTTGATAAACAGTGATACCTTGAACTGGATTTAGGTCTTAGTAAAGTTTCAATAATGAGCAACATTTGCCCAGATGTCTTGACCATTCTCTTTATGCATACCACAAAGTGCAGAGGATCATAGGACTATAATATGTGGTGATAAACTTGTTTGATTACACATCCCAGGTGCTGCTGGGTCCAATTATCTTGGTGCTAAAATATCTTCTAATTGGGTGTGAAACACACATCAGAGTTAATTACACTGTACACTACTATTCAGGCTTGAAATAATTAAGACTGTTTTCATTTCTCAACTGGCCTAGGGGAAAAAAAAGTACGTTCATTTTAAGTTTCAATCCTTGGAGATTTCACAGAATCTCATGAGATCAGCTAGATATGAATTTATGCAAATTTCTAACCCTAGAATCTTATTGAGACCATAAGCCTCTTATCATAACCTAGATACTTTGATCTACAGAGGTGTATCTATCTGTGTCTTGTGAGTGGCATGTGCCCTTGAAAACTGAGAAATCAAAACATTATGGGATGGGAAGGTCGATTATATTAAAAAATTATATTAGTCACTTAAGTACTAATTTGGGGAGTTCATCTTCACAGCTTGGTAATCTTGGAATTCCAAGGCCAACTCTCTACAGAATATTGATTACATAATACATGAACAATATTGAGAGAATTGGAAGATTAAAACTAAAATGATCCCCACATCTACAAATCATGGAAATACATTAGAGTTGGAATTATCTACCACAAGAAGATCTAGCATTTTATCTTTAGGGCAAAAATGAAAGACATACTCTTGACTAAACTCCTCTGTGTCATTTAACCTAAAATATTATATCTATATCATCTATCTATCATCTATCTATCTCTATTTATATCAAATAGCAAATTTGAAATTAATATGGGTTACTAATCTTCTGAAAGGGCAAATAGATGCCAAAAGGTGATAATGAGTTAGAGTGTCAGTGACTTGTTCCCAAAACCCACTCTTCCGAAAGTTTGTGGTCACATTTACCCTTCCCCTTTTGGATCATCTCCTGGCCTTGGTGGACTGACTCATGATATCTGCTAGGTTTTTCCTGATCTGACTATCTCTCTGGTCACTAGCTGACTCATCCATGCTGTCATTGGTTTCTTCCATTATACTTTACTTCCCCAGGCTTCATCCATCACCTGCTGCTCTCCTCCTACCTTACTGTACCAATAGTTCATGTTCCTTTGAGCCAATACTTTCTGCCATTACTCATCATATGCATGGCAATTCTTCACAATTAAATGTTAAATCATGATAATTCATCTCAAAATATGGTACACTCTACAGCTGCTATAAAATAAAGATCACAAAGTATCGTAGATTCTTCTGCCTGGTAAATCATTTTAGAGTCAGGATTTTTGGATGAGGATTTCGTTAACTTATCTTCTCTCTCCTGAATAATTTGATTGATCCTAAATCTTTAGTGACACACTTTTCACCCACCAGCAGGGAACTTGATTTTCCTCACTTTTTCTATATCATTCCAATGCTCACTAACTTGAGCAAAAAAAAATCCGAAAGTAACCAATGGTTATGGTTTTCAAACTTTTATTTGACTTTTGCTCCTTTGTCACTTTGGGGACATAGAGTATTTACAGAAGGCATGTCAGGTTTGATAAATAGATTATTGACTCAACAGCTCTACAACATAAACCACTAGCAAGAATTAATGTGCTTGTATTTTGCCCAGTTTGTAGGTAAAATTAAAGTATTTAGAATACTGCGGACTTTTAATTAGTTATTCTTGAAAATTCAGTCTAAATTCAAATTTGGATTTCACTTGGCTCCTTTAAGAAGATAAATAGAGGCCAAAAGGGGAATGTGCTTATTAATCTTAAAAGGCAGATAATTAAACTTTTATGATGAAAAGAATAAGTACCACTGCTTAAATTGATTTTAACCTTGTTAATTTATCAAAAGTGGAATATTGTTTTGTCATCACAAATAAAGCCACTTTTCCACTTTTTTATTTCATTTTGCATTGTATTCAAAACGCTTGAAATTTCTAAGTTTTGGTTAATTCACATAACACTTTATATACTTAGAGAAGTCAGTAGAAGTATGACTTGTAATTCCCTTTTTTTTTTTTTTCCTATTAGTGCTACTAGAACATACATTCTCTCATTAATTCCACAACCAGGTATTAGGGATACAAACATCATGGGGATTCAAGACCTGAGCCATGAGAACTCTACTCTACTGGATGAAAGAAAAAATTTGTTGAATAATCTCATTAATACCTTATTACAAACTATGAACAAGAGAGGAACACCAGCTTTAGTCTGAAGATCAGGAGCACCTTTCTGGCCTTTGAGAACTGAAAAGGAGAACTCTTTAACCAGGTTAAAGGAAAGGTTTGCTTTGCAGACAAAATGGAGCATGACTTGGGTTCCAGGGGAGAAGGAAGCCTGTCACACTGAGGAACACTGAGATAGCCAGAGTGGCTGGAGACAAGAAGGCTGAGGAAGGTGGTGCTGTCATTGTACTCATTCTGTATTGTCCAAGCCTCTGTTCCATCTGCCCGACTCCTACCACACTCCCCAAAAGAGGCAGCTGTTCTGAAAGGGCAGGGACCGGGTATCTCACATAGAGCTAAGGCTGGCCCCTGATCTCTGACAGTCTGGCCTGGTTGGTTCAGCTTCAGGCACGAAAACTGCTGTCTGTTCACGTTGGTGCCCTGTCCTCACCCAGACTCACTTCCTCAGTATCTTTGGGTCTTTATTACACACAGAGTAGAGCTGACAGCACAGGCCTGTTCTGGAAAGATAACTCTGAATGGAAATCTGAGGGCCAAAACAGGTCTGATTATTCCAAATTCTATGCTAAAGCAGATTGTATTGTATAACTGGTCTTTGATGTGTTCTTAGAATCCATTAATAAGGGGCGCCTGGGTGGCTCAGTCGGTTGGGCGACTGCCTGCGGCTCAGGTCATGGTCCTGGAGTCCCGGGATCGAGTCCCGCATCGGGCTCCCTGCTCGGCGGGGAGTCTGCTTCTCCCTCTGACCCTCCTCCCTCTCATGCTCTCTGTCCCTCATTCTCTCTCTCTCAAATAAATGAAGAAAATCTTTAAAAAAAAAAAAAAAAAAGAATCTATTAATAACTTAAAAAATGAAGACAAGCATCTGTCCAGAAGAACTTTTAAAGGGTCTTATTTAAAATGCTTCGCAATGGCAAATTACCAGAGTTGTGATTTAAATTGTCTTCTTTCATTTTTACTATGGGGATGAATAGTAAGGTTCAGAAAACACGTTCATTTATATTTTGGCAGAAACCTGCATGTTATAATCCTTGTAAGTGTGCGATCAGAGGACATGGGGCTGGTAGAAGCATGTGCCACATGGGTGGTAGAATAACATGGTCTTTACAAGAATAAATTAAACATAATAGATTTTAGATAGAAGTGATAAACACTAGATTATAAGCCCTTTACAGCCTAGATCATATCTTATTAGCACAATAAATGTCACAGCTTGGGGAAAAGTAAATTTGCTAAGTAGAAACAATAATGAATAATTGAATGAATGACTGGAAACCACTGAGAGTATAATCAGCAGCCTAAAATTTTAATCTGGAGTGAACTGCAGTATGAACTATGGACTTTGGGTGATAATGGTGTATCATTGCAGGTTCATCAATTGCAACAAACGTGCCACTCTGATGGGGGATGTTGACTATGGCGGGGGCAGGAGTTACATGGGAGATCTCTGTACCTTCCACTCAGTTTTGCTGTGATCTAAAACTGCTCTTGGGCACCTGGGTGGCTCAGTGGGTTAAGCGTCTGCCTAAGGTAGGTACACCTTATGAAACTAGATTTAAAGATAACCAGAAAGGTCAAAAAAATAAAATAAAATAAAGATAACCAGAAGTGCTAATGCCAGATGGAACCATTAGATCATGAAGGAAGCTCAAATTGGATTGGCCAAGATGCACAGGAATGCAAACGTCAGCTTTCCTGCTGCAATTGAGAGCCTAGGTAGACTCCGCTCTTGGCTATGCTTTAGGGAAAATGCAGTTTTATGTCAGTGTGGGTAGAAGCTAGGCACAGGAAAACACGTGAACAAAGATGTGATTATGCATATTCAGGGCATAGCAAATTGTTCTTCAAAATAAATCTTTAACTATCAACTTGAAAACTCCTGAGTTTCTACTATGATTAAAATTAGTCACAGGTAGTTCTAAGGAAAATCCCCTTCATGAGTTTCTGACTCTGTGGCCGAGTGCAATGGCATCAGGACAAAAGAGAGGTTGTATCAGTATCCTCCAGGAGTTTACAATCGAAAGAGAAGAAAGAAAGATTAAATCAGGCCAACGCAAACCCAGAAAAACAAATGTTTTGAACATCTAGGTCAGTTTGTGGACCATGGCAAAATGTGGCATTTATAGGAAAATCTCAGGACAAAAAAGCAAACCACAATAATTTAAGTTATCTTTCCCACTTCCTAGGGCATCTGGGCCAAGTTTCATATTTGATCAAAAGAAGCCCAATTCTGTAATTTCTGCTCCTGGGAGAATAGACCAAGAAGTAGGTGAAAAAAAAAAAAAAAGCCAAGAAATTCTTCTTCATCGGCTTCTTTTTAGTAGCCAGAAATAAAGAGGATTTAATCCCATCTGGGAACTGTAGTCATTTTTCAAAATCAATTTTTCGAGACACCGTTGTCTTATGTTTACCCTCTAGGTGTCTACTTTCTCAAGGTAACAAAAAGGTTCACAAGGATTCTTATCTCCAAGTGATAAACAGATGCAAACAGAGCCAGGCCTATCTGGGCTACCACAAGGCCTGTTTGGCTAATTGCCCTGATAGATCATTCTCCTGATGCCTGATGTTGTTATTGTACCCAGCATAGCTGAGATAGCACATGTTTAACCCCTGACCTCCCAGCTGCCTGAACCACATTGCTCTGGAACGAACCGTTCTCCATCATCACTTCCTCCCCATGGCAGCCCGGGAAAGAGATCTGTTTCTATGCAAATAGCGAAGGCTCTGACCCCGTCATGAGTCACCAGTCTGTCTACCCACTTCCAAGATTCCCCCTTTATATATTTATTCAGCTTGTCAGAGTTCCTGGCAAAAAGGATAGTGATATTTGAGGTAAATAGGATTCATGCTAACTCTGGGAACAGTAATTCCATAAATCCAAGATGCCTGAAGTGACTTCTACGGGCTTCCTATGAACCCATCCATTCCATCCTACTCCCTTTTCAGGTACCTTTTACTTTAACACAAAAGATAAAATAGCAAAAGCCACAGAATGAACAACAACAACAAATATTCCAGGGCCACTTATTACAATGTAGGGAAATACCTGATTATTCTGTGCCTTAGGGCACTGGCTGAAATTTCTGTAAGACGGGCTAAATACTACTACTCGCAGCAGAAGTGAGAAGCAAATGTATTTTATTGTAGATAGGTCAGCTTTCTTTTATTGCATGCTTCACACATCTTATTCACAGAACTTACACTCATCAAGTTTTAACAGATACTGCCAACACTCAGTGATTCAGCTGCTGACAGGCTGGCTGAGGAGTGTTGTGCAAAAATTTCACATTATGCAATGATATAGAAACATTACATGGGAATAACACAATGGCAAGTGGTGGTTTTTATGACCATTTGTGTTAATTAGTGAAATTATGTTGTCTTTATGGAAAGGCAGAAAATATACGGAGAAAAAGAAAAACGTAATCATTATGGGGTGTGTTTGCATTTCTGTTCATCTTCTTTAAACATCCCAAACTTAAATGGACATGAAATATTAGAGGCTATCACATTGGGGAAAAAAAGATCCGTTTTGGTACATACTGTATTTCAGCTTTCACTGAACCATTTAACATAGACTCAAAGCATTACGGCTTAATTATAAAATAGCTCAATCTTTCCAACACTTTGTTCAGCCATGTCTTTAGACGTTTAATAACATTTCAACCAAAAACAAAAAGAGCGTATTTGTTTTGTAAAACTAATTACTGAATACTAATGTTATCAATCATTATTATCCTTCCCACGTAATAAACCTGATATTTTCCTCTGCCCATTAAGAAAGCAAGATGGCAACGTGTAAAATATTGAGTGGATTGACAAGATATTGAAAATGCCTGAGGGAAAACCAGACAAATAATCCAAGTTATGTGTGTCTACGGGTTTGCACTGAAGGAGCGCGTGACACAGAAGGGGTACTCGTTGCCAGATGAGCTAGGTTACCTTCATCTAGGGAGCTTGGAGTTCATTCTGAATCTCAGTTTTCTCTTACATGACGTTAATGAAGCCTTTCTAACCAGCTTCCCCTGAAGTTTAAATGATACAGTGGCCGGAATTAAAGAACAAATAATTGATTGATCCCAAGTCCCTTCTTGCACTCTCTTGTACAACTGCCAGAGATTCCACTTCAGTCAAATTTACCTTCAAGCTACTGAGAGTATAATTTCACTGAGCTCGCACAAGTTTTGGAAATCTTGACCCACAGTGAGATAGCTTGTCTTCTGAAAAGGAAGAAAACCAATGTCAAACATGAACGAGTCTTGTCCCATTGAAAGAGAGAAAGAAACGAAGGTGAATTTCTATGAGCAACAAGAAAAGTTAGATCTCTTTTGTTTATTAGAAAATTTAGGGGGACTTGCCAAACAACAGGATTGTGTGGGGATGAAGCTCAGAGGCCAAGGATGTTACAGGATAAAAATTAACCGAGGCTCTGATGAGAAGCAATTCTGGCTTTTATAGCAACTTAAGACTAATTTATAGAAACTTCAGACCTGGTTCCTTCATCTGTAAAATGGATAACCGTATTTGTTTCACAGAACTATACTAGGATTAAATGATACAATGTGAGTAAATCACTTATCCTAGCAGAGAAGACAAACTTAACAAATACTACTTTAAAGTTTGTAGTATTAATATGAATAACGTGAAATGATTTGAAAGCAATTGAGAATACCTTGATTCTTTTTAGAGTGTTAGGGTTCTTACTCTCTCACAGATTTGTCTCTTCCTCATCATCTCTTAAATATTAATGCATGTTGAAAGTCTTTGCCAATTTCCCCTTTCTTGTGTCTTATCTAAATCTCCAACCAGTGGCACCCATTCAAGTTAATGTCAATATAGCATCCCATGTTAGGATGAGATCCAGAACACAGGATGAACAAGAAAATACTCCTTTCACATTTTTTTTTTATAATTTATACATGCAAAGCCTAAAATTAATCACATCTCCAAACATTTGGATCCAATAACACAGAGCATTGGGCAAATAATTTACCAGATTTTCAATGACTCCAAATAAAGATGGACAAATATGGGAAAATCTAGACCAATAATTTTTCTATACCTGGTGTCAGTCTATCTGTCTGTATATCTATCTATCTATCATCTATCTATCTAATCTGGTGTAGCATTTTAAAATGATAAGTTCACAAGTGAAAAATTTGTTGTTTATAGTGTCCAGTTTTCCTTGTTATAAAAAGAAGTTAACTTGTTCTGTAGTGCATTTAACTAACTGATACCCATTACCTTACCAATTTCTATACAAATACATTGTGGGAAAACTACTTTTTGATGTACTAATAACCGATAGACATCACATTGCTCAAGGATGACTGTAGTGTTGGGTTTATGGATTTAACATCCCAGTAATGATATTTTTAAACCACAGCTCTCTTTTAAATAAATGTAAGTAATTGGATTTTCTTCTGTATAAAAAAACTGTGTCAGATAAATGTTATAAATCTGAAAGCAGAAAAGTAGAGAAGAAATAGTAATTTATAAGTCACAATGGGGTGTTTCACAATTTTTGTTTAACAAAACATATTTTACTCTGCTTACACCTTGATCTATAGGACCCCACTGATTACAAGGCTGTAAATTGTGTGAAGAGCTCTGCAGAAAATCATAAAAGGGCAGCGAGGGGGCCTTATATCATAGAGTCACTTGGTCCCTAAGACTCAACCAGGACTTTGATATTCAGTTTAAACACAACCATATATTTTTATTAATAATGAATAGAACCACTTGTTTCAATTTCATAAGCCCAATGCACCAAAGCTGGTGAGATTTCCATTACCCATGACCTGGATATTAATCCTTTGATTAAAAAAAATTCTCAATTTTTCAAATATTGACTTAATACTGAAACAATGAGAAACAACTTTCTCAGCAATTTTGGTACATTGAACAGGGAAATAAGAGTGGCCATTCTTTGTTCACAAGGAGAGCTATTAAAAATACTTTTGGTACAGGAAATATTTTTTTTTTCTCCCCAGATATTAGAGGATATCTTCAGGAAACTCAGCAGATTAATCATATGAACCCTGGCTCAGCTTTATTTAGAAGTAAAGCATAAGATTGAACACTCATCTTAAAATGTAAAATCCCTCTTTCAGTATTTCATGATGCTGATATTCCTTGTTTGAGTGTTTTTCTGTTGGCTCAGATACTGATAGCAAAGAGTTTTCCCTTACTTTTTTTTTTTTAATTTTTATTTTTTTAGTAGTGGGCCAGGGGAAAGATAAAAGGAGAATGTTGGTTAACTTTGCCTGGATTTTTAACATGAAACCACAAGATTAAAAACAGTAATGTATTTTTTTTTTTAATTCACAAAGTAATAGGCCTAAGCATAGAAGTTTCTAAAACTTCCAATTTGTGTTGACATAATGACTATGTACAAGTTGTTTTTCAAAAGGTTTCTGAATAAGAAAACTTTATGGAAAGAAAGAAGTGCTCCTTCATTCTTTGTTGGATGGAGAGTATTCTGCTTTTTAGTAGAATTTTTCAAAACAGCCCAGAACCGCCTTTTCTAAAAGATACTCTAAGACATGTGTTTCCTTACACTTCCTCAGGAGAAGATATAACTTATATCCATTTTTTTTAAACTCAAGGAAATTCCCTTTGACTGAGACTTAGAATAATCACATGGACAAAAGTACATATTTCACAATCACTGCTCTAAGCCCAGGACCAAACCCTGCAGGGAATAGTTGGAGAAGAGGAGAACGGGATGGACATGAAACATCTCAACTCTGCTTTTAAGGAAACTATTTGCTGACTGGGAAATTAGAAATGACATAAACTAAATTAAAAACCCATTTCTGAAGCCACATTTCAAGTGCAGCTTGAGGCTATGCTACAAACAAGGATGTAGATGATGTAGAGAGAAGGTTGAGTTTGTGAGACAGGGATGTCTCCTGGAGGATGCTACGTTCGGACAAATCTCGAAGATAGTACGGAAAATGGGCTGGGTATCTTGGAGGGTTTGGGGGGGCAGGCAGAGTCATCTGAGCAGTGATGTTGAGTGCTGAGGGCACTGAGGCCAGATCTCTCTAGATTTCCCCCATTCCCCATGCCCTTGGCAGCATTCAGGAAGACACATGGAACCACGTACCGCATGTGTAGATTTGTCCTTATCCATGCAACTTCTTCAGACCCTCAACTCAAGCACGAAAGTCAAAAGTATATATTTTAAAATTGCTTCTTGTCTATCTCCTGGGTGGGGAGTACCAACATGATAGTTACTTCTCCGAACTTCAGTTTCCTTATCTGTGAAGTGGAGACATTCATAATGGAATTGTGAGGATTGATTTATTTAATGTGTGCACAAAATTGAGTCAAGTGCCTGGTACCAAAAAAGCACTCAATACATGCCCCCTGTCAGTATTATAATTATGGAGTTTATTTACAAGAATAAAGATGTCTTGAGCAGCCTACATGATGGTTTGCAGGATTTCACCTTCAACTATCAGCAGTGTGAACAGAGTGAATGAAAAAGATGGATGAAGGCTTTATGACAAAAAAAAAAGGTATTAACTTGGAGATGTTCACGTGATTTGGGTGTGCTATCTGGGGACTGAAATTCCATATTTTACTCACTATCCACCTTCTCCCTGGGTTACAATTACCATGTTAAGTTATAACAAGAGCACAAAGTCCTATTTAGGTGCTTGATAGGTGACTATTTTTTAACTGAGAACCTGTGAGAGGGTGTAAGAGTCTGGACTCAAGATCCTCAAAGATCACTTAAAAGAATCTCTCAAAGAACACACAGATACAAGGGATAACCGTGAAATATTTTACCAGCTAAGGCAGTTTGCTTTGTTACAAAGAGCAAATGTGATATACAAATGATAATGTGCATGAGAATGTACCTTATTGCTTCTTATATTGGCCTTTGTTTTATTTTAGATGAAGAACTAGAAACTTTACATGGGCTGAGGCATTTTTAAGAGAGTTCACCACAGATTTTGAGATCCTGGGGTAGGGTTTTAAAGGAACTGGACATGAAAGTAATAAAATCATTTTTTTTTTTTAAATGTTCAAACATCCCAGGGTATTGTCCTGTATATCCGTTTCTCAAACAGTGTCTCCTGCAAGCACCAGCTTAAGGAGAGAAACTTGAAAGGCAGCATTTCAAATGAAATGCCCTCGATATGTTTATCTCCATGGGTAATTTGTAACAAATCTGGAATAGCAATTTTCCGCCAAATGAAATACTGCAAAAGATGACTTTTTTTTCCCCTCCTTTTTAAAGTACAGGTCCTGGTCAAGAGACTATAAAGAGGTTCTTCTAGTCAAAAGAAATTACCTGCAGTCCTTTGGGCCCTATAATGCCTGAAAGATCATGTGCTGTGTCCCTAAGAAAGTTGGATGGTGCAGGAGAAGTGGCAACCCACTGAGAAAACCTAGGATAAGGGAACTTTCAAAGCCCTCAGCTAAGTTTTAGCAGCAAGATTACCCGTTAGCTTGGCCAGCTTGTTTAGACACCAAATTTACATCCCCCTAGAGGAAAGAAAAACAAATTTGGAACACGAGGGTCCCTGGTCCCCAGAAAATAAACGTGCTTTTAAGTAGAAAGAGTAAGAACTGATTAGGTGGTTCTTTTATTTTTCTAAGTCAGGCAAGTTCATTTTTCAAAAAAACCCCGTATTTATGAGAGGAAAGATAACCCAGAAAAGCAAGTGTAGGCTCTGGAAAAGATTAGACTGCAGAGGGGAATTTTTAATGACACCTTTAGTGTCAAATATGTTTTTTAGTAGGTAATTAAAGTAATCACAAATCCCATTGCATTTTTTTTCACTTGGATCAGCAAGTGGATGAAAATGGCCACTCTAAATGCTGCTTCGGTTTCAATTTAGAGGGCTGGAATTGAGTTATGTTGTGAATGGAGAGAATATACAGTGTTTCTTATGAGTAGCTTGACAGTTTGCTTATGTTCCATGGCTAAATTTTAAGCCATCCCTAGTGAAAATGAGAATAATAAAAACAATGTCCAGAAAGCCAAGTGTATTTAAGTTAAAGAATTATCATTATGTATGTCCTGCATTTTTTGGTATAAAAATGCCCCATTTTTAGGAAATGCTGGTGATGGTGAAAATTCCTTGTGGTCTCTCCCAGGGTGTCTAATGCATACAATGTGAAGTTAGCTATATGTTAATTTTAAATCTATCTTTTTACTTATTTATGAAATTAAACTATCGAGAACCTTCCCATGTATACTATCATTTAGAATGCTTAATTCACAAGAAAATGTGCTTTATTTCACCTGCATTTGGGATGAAAATGTAGCAAGGACATCTAGATAACATTGTCCCTCATGTGTTTTGGGAGGCAGAAATCATTATCTGTGTATGTCCAAGCATGGCATCATGCTGTGACATTTTGACCTTCAAAAGCTTTGAAAATTTGAGATGCCCCCAATGACCACTGAATCCAAGGACGATTTTCTCCTGAGATCTCCTTTTCTCCAAGGATGATTCGTCAGTCGCTCTTTCTTGAAGAGGCTTTCCTAGAGCTGTTAGTTTTCCAGCATCACAAAAACAAAGAAACTAGCAAAGTCAGACAGTGGTTCACAAACCCAAAAGAGAAAAGAGCCATGCTTTCACAAAGAGCTAAAAAGGGCTTCCAGGAAACTGATGCTCAGTCAATAGATGAGTCAATAGTATCTCCAGCCTGGCACCCAGGAGTGGGGAAGAGCTGGTAAAAGGGCAGTAGATTGGAAATAAATGTTGTGGGCTGACAGGCTGAAAATCTGATTGCCTGGTATTCCTGTCACAATACATAATACTGTGAAAATGAACAAAGCCTGAGAAAAGTCTAAGTCTAGTTATTGTGAGTAGACGCAAATGCAGGGGGCCTAATGATAGAAGTTGACAGCTCCAAAGGCATCCTATTCCTTTGCCGTCGGCCAAATAGTTTGATGAGAAAATGTTTGTAGTACTTAGCCTGGGTGTGTGGCTTCTTGCCCCTTCCTGCTAGCTTGTGGACTTCTCTATCAGGATTGTGGATAAGACAGAAGAAAACTGTATAGATGAAATTTAGAACGTGATGACTTCAAGTCCCCAGAGGTGCCAAGAGAAGAGTCTGACAATTAGGTTAGCACCACACAGCATCTGGTAGGAGTTAGGGTACTGTCACTCATTTATCATGACTTCCATCTCCAGTGATGGAGAACACCCTGGATTCTGTGTTTCGAGTTCTTGGAACTGCATAAATCTTTTGGCACCCACAGATAAGTGAGGATGTTTCCCCTAACTGTCTTACAGTTATGGACAGTTCCCAGAGACATAAAGGTAATATAAATAATGTGCCTTATGACCAGCATATTAGGAATTTTGCATCAAAGTCATATGCAAGTCTCTCTGCTAATTATCTAAAACATTATATTGAAAATATAGAAGCTCCTGTGGTCTGAGAAATGTCAAGACCTCCATCAGATTATGTTCCATGAACTACGTTTTGGTTTTCCTAGTGAAACAGTGGAGGCCAATGTTTTTAAGTTATTGTATAATTGTCCCTAGTGTAATCCTATAAAATAAAACAATCCACATTCTAGGAATAAACCTGCTTGTAAATTCAATAATTTCTCTGATTTCCAACGCTGTTCATTTATGTTTTGACCTGGAAATCACAGTGTGCTAAGGAGGAGGAGTTCTCCCCTGTCCAACACAAGAAGTCTCTACAATGTATTTACTTTGAAATTGAAATTCTGGAAGAGAATTCTGGAATTCTTCCTCACTCCTCAGAGATGTCACATCTCTGTGCCTTTGCTGCTGTTTTAACTACAGAATAAAGCTTTAAGCCTGAAATCATGGGAAGGCATTAAACTGGGATGGATATTCTGGCTTCTTGGCCCATTTCCACACTTTCTGATTTGTGCAACTACCAGAAATTGCTCAGTATCTATAGACCTAAGATTCTCAAAATAGAGCATTGCAGTCAATATTCTCAAGTACCTTCCAGCACTGAGTCTCTATAATGCTATAAAACCTCAGACCTCTTCACTATTATCATTCCTTTCACCCTTGAAACGAGGGACAGATGGTCACTAAAGACTTCCAGGTCTGAGGTTCTGTCCTTTCTGACATCTAATTTAACTAATATACACTGAGCATGTATCATGCAGTTCACTTTCACATGGATTACCTCCCTATAAGAGATACTATTATTCCTGTTTTATAAATTAAAAAAAGCACCAAAGCTGAAGTTAAAGGAGCTGCTTAAGATCGGTCATATACTCAGTGAATAGCTGAATCGGGATTTCACCTCATCAGGGACTATTTCCAAACCTACGACTCAGTTTATCATAGTAAAGCTACCTTAAATCTCTTAGGAATTATCAGAATTTGATCTTCAAGCCTTTTCTTGAAAACTTCTGGAAGTATCTGTGGCTGCATCACTCAGAAAATTAGTAGACCGGCCCACTCAGCCTTCAAGGCTCTGCAGCCTCACCAGATCTCTATCAAAATCTTCTTCTGTAGGAAACTGCTGTTCATACAGGCTCCAGAGGACAGGTAATTATGAGGCCACACCCAAAATATCTTGACATGTTGATTGCCAATGCATCTGACCTCAGTGAATCACAACAAAAATGAGTAAAATAATATAAAACTATATGTGAAACATATTTTTCCTACAGCCCAAGTTAGCCGTGGCTCAGTCAACAATATTTTCCCTGCCCGATTTTGAAACACTTGAGAGATAAACAATGAAGTCAAGCAAGTGGGGACGAAGAGAGCCACTTTATACTGATAAAAAACGGACTAGAGAACTGTGGCTTACGTAAGTGATCGCAATGGATTTGTCACCAGTGAATCCCAGAATGAGCCTAATGCCTGCAAGCCCGGAAAGCCCTGGGCAACCCAGGCTTCCCCACATCAGGGTCTGTCCCTGTCAAACGTGGAGTGCGAGGACAAGACTGGAATGCACTGTCTGAGTGAGCAGGCTAGTTCTCAAGCAGAACAGAGGGATAGGGGCTACCCTGGGCTTCTGTGTTTCCTTACTCAAACTCAGCATTCTGACCACTCCTTCCCTTCTCTGGGGGAAGAGTGCGTGAGTGGGGCAAGGGGCCAGGAATGCTTAGGGAAAAACTTCCTTCATTAGAAACCAGAGGAGTGAGGAAGAAGTGAATCTGCAAGAGAACAGATGATAGGATTTCTAGGAATTAAGCATCTCACAGGAGGCTCTACTCAGAGAGAGAGAGAGAAAGAGAGAGAGAGAGCATGAGCAGGGGGAGGGGCAGAGGGAGAAGGAAAGGGAGCAGCAGACTATCCGCTGAGCCCAGAGCCTGATGCTGACAAGAGCTCCATCCCAGGACCCTGAGATCATGACCTGAGCCAAAGTCAGACACTTAACCAAATGAGCCACCCAGGCGCTCCTAGATGTCCCCAGTTTCTAATTTTGCTTAGGAGTTCAGAGTTTTCATATCAATCTCTGAAAATACTACCTTCTTCTAACCTTCTAGTCTCTTCTGTAAAGTGGTTGCCCAGTGTTTGTTAGCTTTCTGGGTAATGGATGGCTTACACCATGATCTATCCCTCTTCTGCCAGAGGTTGTGTTCCCATGTGGGCTTCTCAGACTATAATAATATCCTTGAAAGGACTCATTCAAAGTGATCATTTGGCAATCCAAGTTCCACAGCGTAATCCAGAGGAAGGACGTGTGCTTTGGGGTGAAATGTTGGCACTCTTAGCCTTTCCGAGTAGGCCAAAGTGGATACTTTTCTCTATACCCTCCTCTGGGCCCTTAGCGGTCTATAGATACACCTTTCTATTCTCTTTTGCTGCTGGTTGCCTACCAGTAAATATTGACTCTCTGACAAGCGGTATCCAAGGACAATTTCTTCCAGTTAAAATGTCATAGGTATAGTTTACCATTAACAGACATAATGACCAGGCAAGTTAGGGTAATAGCCTTTCAAAGTTTCTACAGCTGGCATTCATTTAGCACTGTGGTCTACTGACTTAAGGGTGTTCTTTCTATGCTACAGTGTTTTCTCTTTTGAGAACTGAATGACAGTTTCCTGGATTTTCATATGGAATATCAAATCAGTACTTCCCAACAATTTTTTTTTTAGATTTTATTTATTTATTTATTTATTTATTTATTTATTTATTTATTTATTTATTTATTTATTTGACAGAGAGAGAGATAGAGAGAGAGCAGGAACACAAGCAGGGGGAGTGGGAGAGGGAGAAGCAGGCTTCCTGCCAAGCAGGGAGCCTGATGTGGGGCTCGATCCCAGGACCCTGGGATCATGACCTGAGCCGAACGTAGACGCCACCCAGGTGCCCAGTATTTCCCAACAATTTAAATTTAAATTTAAATTCAGTTGCCCTAAAGGGTCATCTGAAGTCTGTTTTGATGATATCTTATCTGACAATCCTAGCTCAGGACTGTGCTTGTCTGTATTAACCATTTCAGCCTTAGACTATTTGTCCTGGCTTAAATGAATTTTATTTTCAAAAAGCCGATGGTAAGCTCTTGAGAACACTGACCTTGTCTTATAAATCTCTCAAATCTCCCACATATGTGATCCCTGGATGCTAATTGATTGGCTGAAGGATCTGTCCTCGTCTGACCCTGTGTTTGTGAATAACACTGCTTAATTATTCATACATTTTTATCAGAGTGTCATGTTTTGATACAACTTAATGGGAATAGTTGGAGGATATGGAGGGAAAGTACTAAGAAACTGATGCCAAATAATTAAAACGATTTGGCCCAAAGACATCCTGCTAGTTAGCTGCCTATGCGGGGCCAAAAATTTAGTTCTCTTGACACTTAGTACAATGAGGTTTTCATGTAACCATACTGAGTTGTTGACATTTTCCCTAATCTAGGAAGCTACCCATATAATTAAAATGCATATTTTGTATTGTGAAACTCAGTGATTAAATTGAGTAGATTTTAGGTGGGGTAGAAATCTACATTTTTATCAAGGGCCCAGGGTAGTTTTTTTTTTTTTTTTTTTAAGATTTATTTATTTATTTTAGAGAGAGGGTGAACATGATGCGGAGAGGGGCAGAGAAAGAGGGAGAGAGAATCCCAGGCCGACTCCCTGCTGAGACTGACCCGGGGCTTGATCTCACAACCCGAGATCATGACCTGAGCCTGAGCCAAAATCAAGAGTCCAACACTCAACCCGCTGAACCACCCAGGTGCTAGGACCCAGGGTACTTTTAAAGATGAATTTTCAGAACCCAAGCTCTCTTGCTATTTCCTACTTACCATGTTGATTTTTCCCCCTAGGTCTAACTCCTACATATGTGTTTTGTGTTGAGTGAGAATGTCTATAAATGGCCAAGGAACTGTTATGTCTTCAAAACTTTTTATTGCAACCAAAGTGACTCTAGTCTACCATGACTACAGCTATAATCACACCTGCACGAATTTGAATGTGTTTCTGATATACTTAATGAAAGAAATGACAACAACATACCTCCCAAAAGTCATGGAGTTCAAAGAAAAATAATTCCATTTGTTATTGCCCATTGAAGAGCTGGATACAAATAAATTTGACTTAGCTTTGCATAAATTCATGCTCACATTTCATGCTGTGTTCTATCTGGATTAGAGAATAAGCTACTTGAGAGGAGGGATAATGCCTATCTTGTTTATTTTTATAGTCTAGAAAGCAATACAGTGTCTAAAAGATAGTAGATACTCAACAAAAGTTAAGAAAATAAGGTTCCTGGAGGAAACCACAGGAGTTTTAAACTACTCATAGGAGCCATCGCCATATCAGTGTGCGTGTTTATTATACTAGCAATCAACTTTTGTTAAAAAGCAAGCAATGAAATGCCATTCTTGCCTAAATCTGGGGAAGCAATTTCTGAATGCTATTATGGCATATATAAAGGACTAGATGTTATACATGTGAAATGCTTAGCATTGAACCTGGTGCATAATAGATGCTCAGTAAAAACCTACTAATATAATTATGAATGCTATTATTATAAATATTAGGTTTTAATTAAAAGGAAACTCTCAGGAACCAACTTCCAGTTATATGTGGTTCCTGAGCAAGAGAAGCTGACTAAGCATTAAAATCCCTAGGAATTATACCTCTGAAGACAATATAGATAGGGTTTTCTGGTATAGAGTTATAGTTATAAGCTTTTCTGTGAGTTAACAGAATCTATGGGCCTCTGATCATTTTTAAATAAATCTGTCTTCCTATAAATCGCACATACTGAGAACACTTTAAAAACATAACAAAAATTCTGTGACATTTTATGAGAGAAACTATATTTTAGAAACAAGGAAGTCTGTGTGTGTATTTGTGTTTATATAGAAAAATGGTAAGATTTTTTTTTTAATTGATATGGTCTGGAGTTGTCTCTCTTGATGTTTTTTATGTTCTCAAATTCTTTTAAAGAGAAGTGTATAATCACAGACATGCACTCCGCCCATAAATTCCCATGGTCCAAATTTTAAACCAATATTACGCTGCAATAAATTCCTGTTTACCACAGTCCAGACCACTAAGTTGGGGAAATGCCACTAATGGATTTTATGGGATTTTTGTAAATGCTACCCTCCAGTTTTATGCTAAAAGTGAGGGAAGTATTAAGTAAATTTTTGGTCAGATGTAAACAACTTCCAGGATGTGTCAAGGATCAGTGAATTCTGCCCAAGTTTTCATAACCTGTGGTTCTTAACTTTTTCTTTCTTAGGGATCACTCAAAGAACCTCATGAAAAACACAGGTTTTCTCTGAAAAAAATATGTTTTTACACATGCACGTAAAATCTGGCATATAATTTCAGGGTGTTCAGAACTCCTGAAGAAACTGAGTTTAAGAAAAAAGGCTCACACACTAATGATGTAAACGATTTCCAGCTAAGGTTGAGTGCCATTTCAGGAGGGAACCCTTCTTGCCAAATGCTACATGTTTCTACTCAGTGATTCTCTTGGTAAAGAGCCAGCACAAGATGTGAACAGGTGTACCTGCAATACGATTATTCACTTGAAAACCATGGAAATAGAACTGAATGCGTGACTCTGGGGTGATATCCCATGACCTCTTTTTCCCTTTGAAAATCCCAGAAACTATCTCTTTATTAAATTGTGATAAGCAGAATTTTCTTTATAAACTCTCTTTAATTATCAGTATGTCAGTAATATTATATATTAATGACAAGTATTTCCTCCATACCTGATGTGTCTCTGGCACTGTACTGGACTCTAAGGCAGTCATACACAGGCTCCATAAGGCAGAACCTTAGTCCTTGAAGAAGTTCAAAGCTGTTTGAGAGTACTAGATAAACTTTGAAACAACAGCATAACTAATGAGAATACAGCACACACCAAACAAATCTCGAGATATTTGTCACTATTATGTATGTCACTGGAGGAATATTCAGTATGCTTTCGATTGCCAAAATGGAGTGTCACACATAGGGACTTAATTAGCGTGGAGACTTGGGGGCTCAGCCAAGTATTGCCCAGTGGCCTACAATGGGACCAAAGACATGTGGAAGGTATGGAATAAGGATTGAGGAAGGGGAAACAACAACCTCCCTCCTCTCTCTCTCCTCCCCGTCATAGCAGCTAATTTTGGAGTTTATGTGCCATGCACTGTCTTATATATGTTAATATATAACTTAAATATGTTAATCTGGTCATACCTCATCACTGTACTATGAGGTAGAGCCTACCTGCACTTTACTGCTGTGATCACTGAGGCACATCTCATCAAAGATCTCAGGGCTAGGAAAGTGGGACCACCAGGATACCAACCCAAGCACACCTGGCTCCAGAAGCCATGCCTTTAACCAGTATGTTGTTCTGTTTAGGGGACTGCCAGCACTTACTCTGTACCAGGCAAAGTGCTTGACTCTGAAAAGACAGAGCTCAAAGTTAATGCCCCACTTAGGTATATGGAGTTTCCAAAGATGGTCACAACACCACCTCCCATCCCACGTATTCAGTAGCAATGTGTTCTTGCCACACCCATCAATGTTTGGAGTCTGTTCTTTCCCCCTGGGACTCAGGTAGTCTCTGTGACTGCCTTGACCAATAGAATATAGCAGAAGGTCTGGAACTTTCAACTTCTGAATCCAGATCTTAGGAGAACAGGAAGCTCTTGCCTGGGCCTCTTGGAATGCTCACTCTTGGGGCCCTCTAAGAACCTGCTGCCATGTTGAGACAAGTCCAAGCCATATGGGCAGAATACTGGTAGGTTTTCTGGTAGACAAACCCAGCTGAGACAAGTAGCCAGCATCAACTAACCAGAGATAGGAATGAGCCCAGAATAGTCTCCAGATGATTCCAGCCCCAACTGCCATCTGACTCATCCAAATGAGATGCCAAGTGACAATACTCCAGCTGAGCCCAGTCAGTCCACAGAAGCATGAGAAATAATAATAAATGCTTGCTTGTTTTAAATTACTGAATTTGGAGTGATTTGTTATATAGTCATATAAAACTAAAATATTCACCTGCAAGCAGCTCTATTGGGAGATATTTACATGGTAATCAAATACAACCTAGAAATTCAGTATATGTTATAGTTATAATTAACAAAAGAGATTCTGGAAGCACAAAGGAGCAGAACTTACCTCAGACTTAGAAGTGGCAATGGCTGAGAAAGATAAAGAGGAAGAAGGAGGAAGTAGGATAAAGGAAGAGGGGATCAGGAGGCAGGGAGATGGGTGGGAGAGAATAGGAGGGACAGGAAGGAAGGAGAGAGAAGAAGCTACTGCAAAGGAATGCAAGAGAGGCCCTGGCTCATTCCAGAAGAGGTGGAGGAGGAGGAGGAAGTCAGCTTAACTAAGAGAAGAGTGTGGTGGGTATTCGTGGGTTGGGGGAGAGGCCAGGGGGCTAATAATTAAGAGGGGGCTGGGTTAGAGGAGGCCTAATTAAGATCATAATGGGCCTTGGATGGCATGCTGAGGGTGTCAGGCTTTATGCTTAAGGTAACAGGGAGCCATGCATCTCTCTAAAAAGACCTAATGGAGCACATGTGCATTGTGTGTAGGGAAGGCTACCTGGCAGCAGTGTGGGACAAATGATAGGAGAGGGCAGTTACATTGAAGGCAGGTTGTTCTGGCAGGAGGTGGACCCAGATAGACCAGAAAGGGAAGAGCAGGAGCAAAACCGAAGCTGTCCTCATGATCACATGCAGGGAATGATGCAGAGACAAGCAAAGGAGATGACATCATAGTACCTGCAGACTGAGGAGACAGGGTCAGAGGCCAGCCCCTTCTTTCAGGTTGGAATAGTTATTCACTGGTGCTGCTATTCATCAAGATAAGGAATAGAGACCAAGAAGCAGACGAAGGAAAAGAGAAGGAATTAATTTTGCACATACTGAATCTGGTGTGTCTTTGTGGTGTCCACACAGAGATGTCAAGCAGGTTGATAAACAGAGCTTTTCTGAAGTTCAAGACAGAGGTCGTCCTGGACAGGTGGAGTTGGGGGTCATCAGTGTGCAAGTGGGTATAAAATTGCCGGAGTTATTAAGAACTCCTCGAGACAGTATGTATAATGCTGAAAAAAAATTAGTGGGGTGTGATTCTAAGGAAAATCTGATAACTCGATTCCAAAGATAGATATTAGCATTTTAACATCTCTGATATCAGAATGCCTCTGGAAATTAATGGGAGATCCTAGATTAATTGACAGTGCTTTTTCTTCATGTTACAAAAAATAATGATGTTTTATAATTAGTGACATCTTAGATCCAATGACATAAGATGGTATATCAAAGCAACCTGGATCTAATAACTGCTTAGGAAAAGGCTATATTTATTTAATTTTTTAAAAGTCTATGAAAAATATATTAAGAAATAATAGTGCAGGTAGTATGCAAATGGGGTAAAATAATTACATGACTCAAATGACAAGTTTGGAAACACTGATCCAAGAGTTTTAACAAGAATGACTATTATTTATTGAGCATTACTGACCACTGATTATGCAGATGTTCCACTAAGTATTTATGTGCTTTAATTCTTTTCAATCTCAAATCAATTCTATGAGGTAAGTACTATTATTGGTTTCATTTTGCAGATGAGCAAAATTAGACAGCGTGATTCAACATCAAATATCAGTCCTGGCAAAAATGTCCACAACAAATATCCAGAGCAATGTGACAGCCCACACAACTGAATCACAGCCATGAAGAAATTTGGGGAAGTCAATACTCCCCAGAAGGAGAGGCCTAATAACCTGTAGAAAGAGACAGGAACCCTATTAGCAACTGGCAGGACTCTAGCCAACATCACTGGAATTTGTGAGCAAGATACAAATACTCTGGAAAGGAATCATCCAAGAATCAAAACCTCAGTTCCAAGAGGGAAATGGGGGCACTTAGATAAGTTCCTAGAATGAGAAATAAGGAAGAGGACCACAGTGGGCATGCAATGTAAATATGATGGAAGTGAATAGGGTCTTCTGGGGAAAGGCTCTGGGGATATCAAAAAATAATTGGGATCCTCCAGGCCAAGAACCAGGAAATAGCTTGGAACTGCTTCAAATTTAGTCAACTTCAGTTTCCAATTGATCCTGGAAGTGGGGAAAGAACTAACTTATAAGACTGGGATGAAGATGCCCCAGTGGTGAGGAAGGAGAGGTTGCAGAGACTAGAGAATCAGGCAGGATCTGAAATCAGCTAGAACTGGGTTCAGGAATTCCTTGGCTATTTGATTTGATCAGATAAAAGGACAAGACTCACTACCCAGGAGAATAATTTTCCTCTTACCAGACAATAGTGATCAAGATGGAGGTCACCAGTGAGTTTCAAATAGCTATTTGGCCTTCTAGTCTATAGATCAAAAATAATAATAAAGCACAGAGAATTTATTACAGATCTGTTGCTACTTAGCCAGAGCTCTCTGTTGATTGAAAGTAAAAAGTATTCATGCAAATTCTGTTAATATTAATAATTCAAATATAATGTGTGCTTATGTGGCATGTGCTGTACATTTTACATTCATTATCTCAACCCTCACAGCAACCCAACAACAACAAAAGCCTATTATAATCACATCTATTATTACATACAAGGAAACTGAGGCCCAGTGATGTGATGTAATTTGTCCAAGTACAAGGCAGTATAAATAAGAAAAAAAAAAAGAATCAAACTTAGGTCATCGATTTTGAAGTCGGTGGTCAAATAATTTGGAAAGCCATATAAACCTCACACAATTTTTAAATGGCATCTAAAATTGCTAACCATGAATTTAAATAGTTGCAAAGTGTGTGATGTGTGTATTATAATGTCTATTTTAAGTGTATCCACTGGAACTAAATAACAGCAATTGGAAAACCCCCATCATTCATTTTAAATCATTTAATCTTTCATCCTTAAACTCAAAGTTCCATTTCTCTTCTCTTGCAGAATTTGATCCCAATCTCATGTTTTATGAACAAAAGTCTTTTATTCATTGCCCAATGATGCTAACCTACAACAAAAATACATAGATGAATTAAAATTTATTTTAAAATTTCCAATAACTGTAAATTTACAAATATTACATATTTTTCTTCTGGAATGAGGTATATTATTACAATTATCATTTATGTTCAATTGACTATAAGTGTGACTAATTTATAATTTTTTAATAAGTTTTTTATTCCCTTTTCCTTTTTCTGACTCTTCCCTAAATAGTTGCCTTTTAGTGCTATAATAGTTAAATACTACAGCATAAGCAATAACTCACATACAAAGTAAAAAGAAATACTGTGAAAGGGAAGTACTCTTGTACAGCTAGTTCTCTGATTAAAGACCTATGCATTTTTTACCACCTACTTAAACGGGGATTTTTAAACAATAAGAGGGTTTTTTGTTTGTTTGTTTGTTTTACTATTTAGTATCTGGTTTCTACATAGAAGACTAAACTCATGCTTATAGCTAAATGTGGTCTTGGCCAACTAAATTTAAGATGTAACATTTTAGAAATTTACATATCAATGTCTCTAGAGTATTACTTGCTAAATTTAAAAAAAAAGTCCTGATCAGTGTGCATTTGTGATTACATGTGTACTCATTCTCTTACCTAAACTGACAAGATATTTTCCAAATGGTGTTTCTAAAGGGCATGTACAAAATCAGCCTGCAGACATTTAGGCCTGTGTGATGCATTTACTCTTCCTCTTTGTACCAATATATCAATGCAGAGTTGTTCTGTTTTCCTCAACTGCATTTATTGCTGCCTTTCTCAGCATAAACCTAGCCCATTGCATTTTTATAAATAAATATTTTTGAACCTTAAAAATTTAATAAAAAGGAAAACTTAATTGTAAAAAGATCCATAATGAGATGGATTGGGATATTTTCATCTATTATTTCCCTAGGTTCACATGTCATGAATGCATAGAATAACTCAGGGCTCAGCATTGAACTTTCCCCCTTATTTTTCATTATTATCTTTGATTTTAGATGTGGTACTGAGAAACCTTATTACCATAAATAAGTAGTTGGAAATGAGAGAGATTTGGGAGAGTCAACTTATAGACCCATCATTTGAGTTTTACAGCAAAAATTACATAGTGATCTACCATCTAAAAATATTTACAATCCATCAGCAACTCAATCAGATTCCACTTTTTTTAAGCAAATAATTGCAAACCACCAGACTTGCAAAGAAATTTGTTACATAGTCATTAGATTCATTTTCTTATTATCATTGTTGGGTCAGGGAAGTTTTAACTCTCCAAGCAGAACCTAAGAGACAGCTTTGTAAGAAGAAGGGCTACAGGGAACGGGGAGGTGGGAAAGTTCCATCTCAGGCAGATTAACTTCAGGAAAGTGTGATGATTAAGTAGACTGTCTAGACATGGATATCTGTAGAACTTTCCACTCTGTCTTATCTACACTGAAGTTCTGCAAGTCTCTAAGGTACATGGAAACTCGTTTGAAGACCATTGCTTTAATGGATGCCTCTTTATTAATTGTATTCACTATAATCACTGTATCCCCAAGTGGCTGGTGCAAAATATATTCCATTGTGTTCTATAAATAGAACGTAGATGAATTACTTATCTAGTTATGTCATAAGATTCTAACTTTCATCAACATTTGGCATTTTCTTTCCTTGTCATTCACATATAAGCCAGAAACCTCTAGATTTCTCAGTTGTTCAAAACATTCCAAATTTCTCAGCTTTCAAAGTCACAGTTGTTCTTTAACAAAACCCTATAAAGAAATACAATACAATGCTTCCAATCCTTTTGAGAAAGAGGGACAAGAAGCCTTAGGCTCTGTGACAATACACTAACCTTACCTTTTAAAAGTGTATGGCTATTGAAAGAACAGATTAATTAACACTCCTAAAGCTAGGCTATATTCCCAAGGTAGAGAGTTCAATAGAAGTGGCTTCTGGCCTAAATAAGAGTGATAAGTTGCTAATTAGCTTTGCCTATTATTTGTAGAAAGAAGTTTACTCTGTATATGAGAATAAAGCATATATTTGCACTACCTGAATAATTAAGAAACTTGATATATTGCAAGTAGCTAAAAATAACAATGGAATAATAGAAAATCTGAATAATGCCATTCTGTAAAAGAACTTAATTTATGTTCTGCTTTTTTCTCTGTAGTGTCCTTTTTCTATATCCAAAAACTAAAGGAGGGATAGATCACAATGCAGGAGTTTTTTTCCCAGGTTTTTTTTTTTTTCCTCCCGCCCTGCATCTCTGTTTATAAAAGCAAAAAATGAAATTGATTTCATTCAATTTCTTCTAAATCTGCTACTGTATTTCTATAAGATGGGAAAACCAAGGACAAATCCATCCAGATTTGTTGTCTTACGGTGGTAGAATTAGCGGAAGTCTCTAGCTCACTTTGTCTTTATAGGTCTACTGTCAATTTCAGGACTGGCCTTTCCACATTTCCTTATTGGCACTCCCCAGTTAAAATTTCTGTTCCCATAGGATCCCTGTTCCTAAAGTAACCACTGAAATTTTGCTTTCCCTTTTTCTTTTCAATGGCAACTTCTATCTTGAAGACCTTGGTTTACATTAGTAAGATGAGCAGTAACTCACAGGAAATCTCAGACCATATTATTGACAAAAGGATCTAAAATACTAAGACCCACATATGTTGAGTTTCATTTCAGGAAAAAATTGGCATAAGTGTGGGCCAGATAAACATAGTTTCAAACAGTATGTATAGTAACGTGTAATACTATCTCCGTTGTGCACATGTAGAACTGAAGAGAAGAAATAAAATAAGACAGGCTAGCTTATAAGGCTAGTAAAACACGGATCTGGGTTTGATGACTTCAAATTCCAGGGTCTTTTTAATAAACCATGTTGCAAAAGCATTTTACCTCTAGAGAGAAATACTCATGGGGAACAGTCTGTATCCAACACCAGGTAAGCAAACACTTCCTTTTTCCTCTGATTATAAAAAGGAACACACAGGGGCACCTGGGTGGCTGGGTGGGTTGAGCATCTGCCTTTGGCTCAGGTCATGATCCCAGGGTCCTGGGATGAAGCCCTGCATTGGGCTCTTGCTCTCTGCTCAGTGGGGAACCTGCTTCACCATTTCCCTCTGCTCCTCCCCCTGCTTGTGATCTCTCTCATTCTCTGTCAAATACATAAATAAAAGATCTTAAAAATAATATAAATAATAAATAAATAAATAAACAAAACACATACTACTATTACTTTGGAATTTTCTGAGGATATATAGTTCATCAAGTATTGATGTACTCACTACCAATCATAAACAAAATGCAATTTAAGCACCTAAACATACAGTGGTTATGTACTTTTGAGTTGAACTGTCTATAGGGAACAAATTGTACAAGCATTTCAAAAACGTACATCTTTTGGGATCTTCAATAAGATGAAGGTCTTGTTGACTATGTTTATATGAATAAATGCTGCATTATATTTATATAAACCAACTAACAGAAGTGTATATTATATTAATATCTTAAAATGTCCTGTAAATAACTAAAATTTGAAATACTCAAAAGAATTATGAAACCCATCAATTATCTTCCACCCATTTCTCAAGCCCCATGTCCATTCTGTAGCCTCTAGCAGCTCTGATGGTCACTCAATGTCAACACAAAGTAAATGCAGAAAATTATCCAATGCAAGAGGCAGCTTACTCTTGAGATAATCAAACATCAAGCTGTATCTTTTCCATCTAGTAAAAGAAGAAAGAAAAAAAAGGAAGGAAGGAAGGAAGGAAGGAAGGAAGGAAGGAAGGAAGGAAGGAAGGAAAAAAGAAAGGAAGGAAGGAAGGAAAAAAGAAAGGAAGGAAGGAAAAGAAGGAAAAAAGAAAGGAAAGGAAGAAAGAAAGAAGAAAGGAGAGAGGAAGAAGGAAGGAAGAAAGAAAGAAAGAAGAAAGGAGAGAGGAAGAAGGAAGGAAGGAAGGAAGAAAATTAATATCTCCTTTGTCTTCTCTCCTCATGTCCATCCCCACTTCTTGCCCTCCCTTAACAAAATTCCTTATAGTTGTTGTCTGTATCCACTGCCTCTAATTCTCTCCTCCCATTCTTTTTTGCAGCTATTCAAGTCATATTCTCTCTAACGCAACCCTGTAACACCAAAACTGTAGTTATCAATTCACCAATGACCTCTCTTATGAACTGAGTAGTGACCCTCCCTCTCAAAAAATCATATTCTGAAGCCCTAGTCCCCAGTGTGATTGCATTTGGTGATAAAACTTGAAGCAAGCAATTGAGGCTAAATGCATAAGAATGGGGGTCCAGTCCAGCAGGACTGGTGTCTTTATGAGAAAGGGAGTATGTGAGCACAAAGGAAAGGCCATATGAGGACAAGTAAGAAGGTACCATCTACCAGTCAAGGCAAGAGGACTCATGAGAAACCAACCCAGGCAGCAGCTTGAATAAGACTTCCAGCCTCCAGAACTGTGAGAAAAAAAGAAAAAAATCCTGTCCTTTAATCCACCTAGTCTGCGGTATTTTCTTATGGCAGCCAGAGCTGACTGATATAACCTCCATGTTTCTAAATCCAATCATCAGGTTTTTTTTGTTTTTTTGTTTTTTGGTTTTTTGGGTTTTTTGTTTTTTGTTTTTTCTGTGTCAGCATCTTACTTTACCTGTCAGGAGCATTTTATGCAGTTTAACGTTCTCTTAAACTGTGTCTCTTAGGACACCACAATCAACAAGCTTTTAGCTTTCTTTTTCTTTCTTTTTTTTTTTTAAGCTTTTATCTTTCTACTAACTCTTTGTCAGTGTCCATGTCTCACTCATTTCTCTACTTCTAAATGTCATGTCATCCACATCAAGTGACCCATTCTCTTTACTAAGTAACGCAGTCCCTGGGTAATCTCATCTGGTCTCCTGGCTTTAGTTACCTCGTGTATGCTGATGACTACCAACTTTATATCACCAACCTGTAACTCTCTCCTGAGCTCCAGACCTAAAATATATACCCAACTCCTGGCAAGATATTTGCACCTGAATGTTTAACAGGAACTCAGATTTAACATATTCCAAACTGGCCTTCTGATAAACCACAACTCTTCAACTAACCTATCCCACCTGCCGTTTTCCTATTTCAGTTAATAAAAACTCAACTCTGCTGAAGCCAAAATAATTGTATTTTACTCACATCTCAGATCCTGTCCATCAGCAAAGCTGTTGGTTCTCTAAGTACTTGGGGAGGCCCCCTTCCTGGTCTACAGATGGGCATTTTCTCATTGTATCTTCACACGACAAAAAGCAGAGAGAGATAAGAAGCAAGTGCTCTAGGGTCTCTTCTCACTAATCCTGTTCATGAGATCTTCACCCTTTTGGTCTAATCGCATCCCAAAGGCTCTACCTTCAAATATCATCACACTGAGAATTAGGTTTCAATATATAAATTTGCAAGGGTGGGGGAACACAAATATTTAGTAGATAGCATCATTCATATAGGGCCCCTCTTCTAAGGGGACTTCTCTTACCCACACAACTTTAAAGAGTTGGCTACAAAAGCAATATTGCATTCCACATGTTAATGCTCCTTCTGGGCCTGATTAGACCAGGAATGAGCCACAACTCCAGGGCAGAGAAATCCATAGTCATATCAACTGACCTCTTATCACTGGAGCCTCATCTAAGGAAGTGAGATGAGCCAGGAAGAGTCCTCTCCTGAGCATTTGGTTTGGGGAAGCTGAGAGTTTGAGTCACCTGATAGAGTTTAAGACAGAGAATGACTTAGAGATGACAGTGAAGGTCCATGGGGACAGCAAAGATGGGGGCTACAATATGCACAGGAAATTAATTCACAGGGAAATGAAACTGAAGCAAGAGAAGAGCACAGAAACTGTGATAATAAAACAAGGTCCCTAGAGAAGTCTTGCTTCCTAAACATACCAATCTGTCTATAAATTACTGTTTTTAAGGTAACTTGAATAGATCGCTCTCCCTTGCAAACAAGCTAGTATACAAACTCATCAGCTAAGTGCACAATGAGGCTATATTTATATTAACTATGTAAAAAAATTATCTTACTCATGCATTCAAGCACATGCTTGTGAAATCAGGTGTATCTACCCACGGGTGTCAACAAACAGCAATGTAGAGAACCGTGGTTAAATGACTGCATATTTAGGTCAAGTGCAGAAAACAATGTTTCGTTGAATGGCATTTTGTTAAACCTTTAATGAACTACTCTTTACAAATGATCTCATCTGTGTAAAATGGCTAGTGAAGCTCAGAACTATGCAGCCATAATTTACATTGGACTGGCAGTAATAGGTATAGCAACTTCATGGTCTTTCATTTTGCTCTTCATGTTCAAATACACTAAGCTAAAGATCAACCATAGCAAGAGAAGGTGGATGGTGATTTTTTTTTTAAGGGGATAGAAACTACATTTTCTTTGGTGATGCTGATTTTTCTGGCATCTTTTGTGTGAAGGGAACAAAGAAAAATAGACACTAGAGACATTAATCACACAAAATCTGTCACTAAAGAGGGACACAACCAACAATTTTACCATCAAAATGCAATCCATAATCAGGAGAAAAGGGAATTGCTACGCTGTGTGATTCTACCCCTGATAACTCATTAATTAGATGCCAACTGTTAAATACTACAGCCAAGGCAGACGAAAGGTCTATTTTCTCCATTTGCAACAAAAGCACTTATCAATGGACGATACTCATTTCTTCAAAATTGCTTTTTGTATTTTTTTGTCAGTTGGAGTTTTGACATGAATCATTTTTAAAACCCTTCTAATTAAAATCTCTAGAGCTTGGGGCATAAATTTGCTAGTTGAAAAATGTTTAAATGTGATCAGTAGTATTTATTCTATATATCTTTGGAAGAGTATGGTGTACTGTTTGGAAAATTTGGCACCTTTGTTATTACCTTGAGTTAAAATTTAAATGAGTATTAGACCAAGAGAAAGAGTTTTCTATAAAAGCCAAATTGATACATATTTTTGTGTATACATGGTTTACATTTCCTGTTGAGAGTAACAAAGAAGTAAAATATAAAAAAGAATGGGATAAAAAAAGTTGTCCTTGGACTTTAGATTTGAAATCCATTAAAAGATAGGTTGTAAGGAGGTAGTTGCTTTATCTGAACTGGTTTTTTTTTTTTCCTTTCTTTCTTTCTATTTCTATCCTAGTTATTAACCAAATTAGAGTTATTACCCAAAGAATAGAGGTCCTAGAATCAGGCCCAGAGGGAATTCAGGGGAAACAGCTTTTGTGTATGAATTTGTGCTGTTCTGTTCAAAGCAAGCCATTCAGGCTTTCAACACTTTATTTTTCAGTGTTTTAGGGAGAACAACCAAAAAAGAAAGGGGAAAAAAAAAAGGATTAAGATTGTGTGTGCCTGACGGAGACTGGGGATAGGGTAGTTGGGATTTTAGTGGTCTGAAGACAAAGCAGAAAGATACATTGGTGGGCTAGGGCTTCAGAATATGATTTTTTGGGAGGGAGGGTCACTACTCAGTTCAAAAGAGAGGTCATTGATGAATTGATAACTACAGTTTTGATGTTGCAGGGTTGTGTTAGAATGTTAGACCAAGTGAAATGTTATCATCTAGCTTATACAACTCCAAACCTTGTCTGGTAAATCTGCATATCAATTGTCACTAACCACTCTCTATAAGGACCCACACATTTTCTGTGACCTCCAATAGGAAGTAATATTCCACGGGTCCCCGAGCTCTCTGGATCTTGAACTAAATTAAAGCCTCTTCAATCAAAAACGTTAGTCAGTCAACTGAGCACAAATCATCTTGGCCCTCTCTGGCATAAGCCACTACTTTTTGATTGAGGATTTACCATGTAACTATCCTGTGCAGTGCCTTCTGGAAATTCCAAGGTCTATAAGGCATGTTTCCTGTCCTCAAAGAGGCCTGTCATCTACAGGCTATAAGGGACACAGATGTAACACATAAGAAATAATAAAGTGTGCACGCGTGTGTGTGTGTGTGCATATGGCAGGGAGGAGCAAACTGTAATGCTGACTTAAAAAAGCTAAGGAAGTTTCCTTACTATCAATTCCTCAATTCTGAAATAATTCCTATGTAAGTGGATATGGGGTGTTATGATAAAGATATATAAGCTCATCTTGTTCATGTTTACAGTACTCATTAGAAAAGCTAAAATAATTTATATTTTTTTTAATTTGGAAAAGAAACTAAAGCCTGTTCTATAGCTAGTCAGTGCTAGTCAGCTTTCCTTGATATGCCATCTTCTATAAAGGTCTCCGATTTGAGTTTAATTTTCAATGACATGCTCATTTTGTTCAGGGTGAAGAAATTGCATGTTGAATCCTTCTTTACTACTCTGTTCTCAGTTTCCAAGAGGCCCTCAACTCCTAAAGATACCACTGAAATCTTTACTAGTTAAAATAGATATTTGATTAAGAATTTCTTTTCTTCGGGGCGCCTGGGTGGCTCAGTCGTTAAGCGTCTGCCTTCGGCTCAGGTCATGATCCCAGGGTCCTGGGATCAAGCCCCACATCGGACTCCCTGCTCAGCGGGAAGCCTGCTTCTCCCTCTTCCACTCCCCCTGCTTGTATTCCCTCTCTCGCTGTGTCTCTCTCTGTCAAATAAATAAATAAAATCTTTAAAAAAAAAAAAAAGAATTTCTTTTCTTCATGATATAATACACGGTGGCATATTTGAATAGATTTTTAAAAGTATACCTGCGTCGTCTTCACTTGTCAGAACAAATTATTTTATGATATTTTATGTATATTCAATTATTGAATACATAAATATCATTTGTGTTTTAAAATGTATGTAGAGAGGAACCATGAGAGACTATGGACTCTGAGAAACAAACAGGGTTTTAGCGGAGAGGGGAGTGCGGGAATGGGTTAGCCCGGTGATGGGTATTAAGGAGGGCACGTACTGCATGGAGCACTGGGTGTTATACGAAAACAATGAATCATGGAACACTGCATCAAAAACTAATGATGTACTGTATGGTGACTAACATAACATAAGAAAATAAAATAAAATAAAATAATAAAATAAAATAAAAAAGATGTATGTAGACATGGGGCACCTGGGTGGCTCAGCTGGTTAAGTGTCCGACTCTTGATTTCAGCTCAGGATATGATCTTGGGGTCCTGAGATGGAGCCCCGTGTCAGGCTCCATGCTCAGCAGGAAGTCTGCTTAAGATTCTCTTTCTCCCTCTCCCTCTGCCCCTCCCTGCCATGCTCCTGCGCACTCTCTCTCTCTCTAAAATAACTAAATAAATCTTTAAAAATAAATAAAAATGTATGTAGACAGTTTTTGGGTGTATTATGCCATTTCATTTATTGAGAACACTATACTGTTTATAGTTTTGGTATTAGCGGACCCTTTAAAAAATTGCACAAAATAGCCATTTTTTCAAAAAAAAAAATGTTGTTTGTTTCCACAAACTTTAAAAGCAGTTTTATCTCTGTTTTTTACTTGTCTCAAATCTTAAAAGCAGGAATCTGGAGACCTAAGTCTCTATTTGAAGCTACATTTCTGACCTGTTTTCTGAACTCGAGCAAATCAATAAACAATTTTAATGGTTTACTATTTTATAGTAATAATAGCAATAACAACAATAAAAGTTAACATTTTAACTTATTCCAAGTCAGGTGGCCAGGTGCTACACGTCTTAATCTTTACTACATGCTAATAATATCATCCTCCTCTTTTACTGATGATGAAATTGAAGGACAGAAAGACCCCAGGTCACTCAGCTAATCAGAAGCCGAGCCAAGATATGGGCAGTTTGACTCGAGAATCTGCGTTTCCAACCACCAGGCTATTCTACCTCTGAAACCTAACTCCCATTGTGCCATGTATACCCTTCAACCACTTGCTTTATTTTTATTTTTCAAAAGCTTTCTCCAGATATCTGTGGCTCCGAAGAAATGACACTCTTTTCCATCCCTAATATATATTCCAGTCTGCAGGCTGTGGATTTTCACTAAAGCCTGTCCTCTGACTGGAATGTTCTTTGCCTATCTCCAACATTCCAAGTCCTGCCCAACCTTCGATAACTAGCTATTCCCAGTAGTAACCAACTGGAAGATAAATTCTCTCGTAATCACACCAAAACTTTTAGCTACTAACTATACAAAGAAGAAGACAAAAAAGCAAAAGCCTCAGACTGGATCTGTTTTGAATATACTGACAGATCTGGATGTGGAGTCCGAAAGAAAGGCACCCAGAAGAGGGTGCACAAGTCATCTAGTGCAACAGTTATGGTGTTGGGAAAAAAGGCTCCTTCTACAGAGAATAGTTACACACCAGTCCTCTACCTTCCATAAAATGCAAAAGCATACCGCACAAAGATTATAAAAAATAATTAAGGCAATACCATTAAGTTAATAAAGTAAAATATTTAAGGATATCTTTGTAAATATCTCTTGACTTAGCAAAAATGAGAAAAACTTAAACAAGAAGAATTTCTATCTAATCGAGGACAATATACATGAAGTTAACAGACAGATAAGAGACTGGAGAAAGATATTTGAAATGTCTTAAAATAAACATACTATGACTATCTGTAATAGACAAAGAACTCCACATTTTAGAAAGACATAAATCTAAAATTTTTAAGTGGGAAAAAATATTAAAATAAGTAATTCACAAAAGAGAAAGCTCAAATAGTAATTCCATGATGAGGGTTATCAACTCATTAGTAAGTAATCAGATAAATTAATAGTTCAATGATGCTATTCTATATTCATTTAAATCACAAAACTTAGTACTGGAGAGGATGTGTAGAGATATACTCATGAATGTGTAAACCAGGGCACCTGGGTGGCTCAGTTGGTTAAGCGACTGCCTTCAGCTCAGGTCATGATCCTGGAGTCCCTGGATCGAGTCCCGCATCGGGCTCCCTGCTCGGCAGGGAGTCTGCTTCTCCCTCTGACCCTCCTCCCTCTCATGCTCTCTGTCTCAAATAAATAAATAAAATCTTTAAAAAAAAAACAAATAAATAAATGAATGTGTAAACCAGAACACTCCATATGGAAAGCAGTCTGTTAATACTTAGTGAAATAAATTGAGCACATACCCTATGATCTGCAGGCACCTTGTTCATAGAGGTCTGTAAGGGTCCAGGTATATGAATATTCTTCATGGCGTTGAAAGATAGGACTGGGGAAACGAATAACAAAATGTCAAAGATGTATGCTATGGGATACTATATATTGGAAGCAATAAACAGACATATCTCAAAAACACAATACTTAGTTAAAACAAGTGAGAAATAATATTTATAGCACAATACCCTTTATGTAAATTTAACACGTACACAACAACAGCACCATATTAATTTTTCTTACAAGGATACATATGTATTTAAGGACATATATCAAACACTGTAGTAAATGTCTACAGGATGAAAGGAATGGGGGCAGAGGTCAGGGATGAAGGGGGAAAACTACAGGTAAGTGAAGTAAGACAAACACTTGCTTGAATTCACAATGATAATTTGGCATAAATGGATAAGTTTAATTAACTCAAATTTCAACCCCTGAAAAACAAGAGCCAAAAATATAATAATAAATAAAATAAAATATAAAATAACATAAAACGTGTTTTAGATTGAGCTAGATTTGTATAGACTGATACAACAAGGAACTTCCAAGAGGGACTGTGGGTGGGTGTGCAAGGGTCTGAGAAAGGTCGGGAAGCAGGGAAGTACTTTGTCTGTCCTCGACACTTAGAACCATGTGTTGTCTGGGTCTCTCCTTCGTTCTGAAAATGTGGTATTTGGGCTGAAAGCACTCTTTTATTTGAAGAACAAAGAAACTGAACAAAAGGATCCTTAAGAAGCACTGAGGATTGATGGAAAGAATGGACGCTTTGGCATAGTGTAAAGTCTCTACCCAGCTATGCACAGGTTGTGTGACTTTGGATGAGTCATTGATTTCTCTTTTATAAGCCTTGCTTTTCTTGTTTGTCAACAATGAGAAGAGATCCTGCGGTCTGGAGCCATTAAGATGAGATGGTTTCTTCACTTCATTCAACAGATATTTATTGAGTCTGTGGCATAGTCCACTGTTCTAAGGGCTGGACTAATTTAAAAAATTTCTAGCCGTTATGGATTATAGTTGGGGGAGGGATGTCCAGAATAGCAGATGGTGGTATCTTTGGGTGAGCCCCAGAACAGAGTAGGTGGGTAAGAAGTGTCCAGAAGTAGAGCAATTCCATTGTAGATAGGATTGCCGGGACAAGCCTTATTAAGAGTTTAAGCAAAGATCTGGAGAAAGTAAGGGAGCAAGCTGGGCGGTCCAGGGTGAGAAGGGACCAGGAGGTGGAAGCTAGTCTGACATGTCCAGGAAGAGCAAGGAAGCAGTGGAATGGGAAAGCAATGGGCAAAGGGCAAGCAACAGGGGATGGGAGGTGGGAGTTCACAGAGTCCAGGACACAAGGGTCTTGTGGGCCATTGTAATGACTTTGATCTCCACTCTGAGAGACAGGAAGCCCCTGAAGGGCTATGAGCAGTGAGGGATATGACTTAACTTATTCTAAAAGAAAACATTCTCTCTGCTGTTTTGACACAGACTGAAGTAGAGTAAGAATGGAAGCCAGAGAGCAGCTTGGAGGCTTGCATCTCTTGCAGCAGGAGATGATGGTGGCTTGGCCTGACTTGTAGAGTGGAAAAAGCAAAAGACTCAGACTGGATCTGTTTTGAATATACTGACAGATCTGGATGTGGAGTCCGAAAGAAAGGCACCCAGAAGAGGGTGCACAAGTCATCTAGTGCAACAGTTAGCATCTAGAAGTCACCTCAAACGGTTAAGCGCAGCACTCCCAGGAGGGGCTCAGTTAAAATGCAGAGACCTGGTACCTATGCTCAGAGATTTTCATTCAGTATATCTGGGATGAGCCTTCTCAGAAATTTATAGTTTTGGCAGGCATTTTAGATAGTTCTGGCCCAGATGGTCTATACAACCATCCTTCAAGAAACACTGCTCTAGAAAGGTGAACATTTTCAGAATTTTTAGCATTCTTGGAAGAAACACAATTAAACTGGAAAAAGCCAATGAAAATCTTGAGGCAAATATTGCATTTTAATTCTAAGATGGGGAAAAATATACGGTGACAACCACGGAGTGATTACAAGGAATGTTTTCTTCTTCCAGCGAATGTAAGAGCCAAGATGACTGGGGATGCCTAGGAAAATATATTTAATTGTCTTTATAGATGGAATTAATGGACAATACAAAATTGAAGTAAAAGCAGAAACAAGACAAGGGAGGGGAGAAACTGACTCTTCGCCTATGCTCTTGCCATTATTTTGTGTTTCGGTTAAAATTACATCTGTACATCTGCAAAGGCAAAATCAGTTAAAATGAAAAGTGTCTGCTGCGGACAGTCCAATTTCACTGTGAATTGAAGAGTCAAGTTAGAAGAGTAGAAAATATTTTTAAAGTTTTTTTTTTCCCTTTTAAACTTGATTTTTATGTTTCTTTTAAAAGTGCGAACTATTTAATACCTCTTGACCAGGGTTTCCTCATTTGCAGATTGAAGACCCTCAAATGGATCCTCAATGAAGATTCTTTCTGGGTCCAAATAATATGTCATGCTAAACAAAGCCACGTGATAAAGTGTCAGTTGTAATTTTAATCAAATACCAGAGGCTGATATACAGAATTTCCATGCATGTACCGAGTCCCTCTGAATTAGCCAGTTTTCTTTAAAGTGGAAAGCCTAGTGAGAGAGGTTGCTCTCTAATTTCCAGCTCAGAATTTCAGGATTTCAGAAAGCCCAGATCATTCAGATAAGGTTCAGATAAAGATCCTAACATATGGATGAAGTGGAGCCTTTAAAACTCATCCTCTCCACCTAAAGTGGGAGATGGGTATTTATGACTAAAGCACAGAAATTGCCAGTGCAGACGGAGTATGTAGACAAACATCAAGGTTAATGACAAACAGTATCTTTTAGCAATTTTTATAAATAAAATTACAAAGAACATCATTATTATTTTGGCCTGGGGACAGCTAGAAGATTATAAACAACCTTGTTATTTAGCCAGGAAAAATTAAAGGCAGAGAGTGCCAAAAGTATCTTATACTCACTAACAAGTCACCTCAGATTGGTAAATAACTTGGAAAGATGTGGTACAAATGCAGAAAGATGTGTGCCAGGCTCAAATTCTTACAAACGACAGTTCACTGCAGACAAGTGCAATGTAATGATGACTTTGATGGGTCTTCATGCCACAAGACAACTCTTTGTAAGAAATAAAATATGAGATTTTTTTCCGAAAGGATAAAAAAAAACGTCTCTGGAGACAAATTGCTGTGTATCATTAATGAGAGAGAAACAAAGAAAAAGACAAATCAACGCAGTTAACGAATCTTAACGGCTGAATTGTGCATTTACTTCACCAAAACTGAACACTTGAGAGAGCACAAAACAAAAGATGAATTTTGAATAACAAAATCCTCGAAATGAGGAGCAGACTTCGAAAGTACAGGTACTCTTTGAATGGGGAGGATGGGTCCCGCGTCCTCTCAGTTTCAATTTTGAGAAATCCAAAATTAGAAAATAATGATGCGGGCGCCTGGGTGGCTCAGTTGGTTAAGCGACTGCCTTCGGCTCAGGTCATGATCCTGGAGTCCCTGGATCGAGTCCCGCATCGGGCTCCCTGCTTGTCAGGGGGTCAGCTTCTCCCTCTGACCCTCCCCCCTCTCATGTGCTCTCTCTCTCTCTCTTACTCTCTCTCTCTCAAATAAATAAATAAAAATCTTAAAAAAAAAAAAAGAAAAGAATGATGCTCACAAGATTCCCAAATGACAGCATTTCTGAAATATCTTATTTCCTTGTCTTTTTTCTTTTCTCCTTGTCAACTACAATTAAGCCCTCAAGGGGCAAATAAAAACATTCAATTATGTTGAATTCAGTGGCTATTTGGTGGGCACAGGACTAAGGCTAGGGAGATGCAAAAGTTTAGTCTAGAATATTGGTTCTTGATTGTGGCAATTTTGCACCCTCCCCCCAGGAGACATTTGGCAATATCTGGAGGGAGGGGTCTGGAGGGAGGAGTGCTACTAGCGTCTGCTGGGTAGAGGCCAGGGATGGTCCTAAATATACTGTTCAAGTGCCATGCATGGAACGGTTCTATTCAACAAAGAGTCATTCGGTGCAAAATAACAAGAGTGCCAAGACTGAGAGGCCCTGGACCCGTCCTTTAAAGATGTTTCCATCTATGTACATGGAGCTAAATAGGTGGAGAAAGATATTCAGAGTATAATGAGAACATACCTAACATTGTGATTAGTTTCTTTAGGGATATGGAGTAGGCAAAGGAAATTGTCACCCTATAGTGTTCGTTAAGATGCACATTGAAGAATTTTGGTTGACAGAAGTAAAGAAAAAGGATATTCCAGATGAGGGGATGGACTGATCCAAAGCAGAAAGACATAAAAGTGAGTGAAAATGTTGATGCCTGCTGACTTGCAATCAGGAAGACCTGGGGCTGAGGAGAGGCAAATTCTTTCATAAAGCACCGACAACGTGCAAGGAATTATTCTCTAACTTGTCGTTACAACTGGTAAAGATGAATTGCAGAAGAAACCTCAAGTTTTGGATACCATAGTCAAGAGTTTGAATCTATTCGATCACTACTGTGAAGCCATTAAAGGCTTTTGAACACAGGGATGATATGATCAGACATATAATTATAGAAAAGTAATTCTCGTGGCAGAAGTAAGATGGATTGAAGGGAGAAGTTTGAATAAAGAAATTGGTCAAGTTATTGGAGCACTTTCCAAAATGTGTTCCTGGACTTGCTAAAAAGTGTCATTAAATAAAAGTTTTCTATGGTTAGGGCGCCTGGGTGGCTCAGTTGGTTAAGCGACTGCCTTCGGCTCAGGTCATGATCCTGGAGTCCCAGGATCGAGTCCCACACCGGGCTCCCTGCTCAGCAGGGAGTCTGCTTCTCCTTCTGACCCTCCCCCCTCTCATGCTCTCTCTCTATCTCATTCTCTCTCTCAAATAAATAAATAAAATCTTTAAAGAAAAAAAGTTTTCTATGGTTAAATACGTTTGGGAAATGCTTGGTTAAACTAAGTCAGACAAGTTTCTCTAATACAGCACTTCTTGGACTCTTTCCTTAGCTTTTACACATTGTTATTCTTCACAAGGAGCTATAGTATGCAGCATTTTCCAAGTGTATTTGCCTCAGGAATATTTTTTCATGGCATGTACAATAGGAATCATGTTCCAAAGGACACTTCAAAAGAAATGTAAGTTAATATTCAGAAAAAAAATGTTGAGACTGGGTTAATATAAAAGCTATTGAGCTAGTGGAACTTACTTTCAGACTTCCAGTTTAAGACATTGGGCAGACAGTGATATCCTGAGGAAGACTATTAGGCAAGAAAACATTCTTGCACACATATCATGATAGGCCTGGAGCTGGAAGTAAGAAATTCTAAGAAATGGCTAGAGGAGAGATGATGATGCATTTGGTTTAAACTAACATGCCGATTACTGAACAATTATTGTGGCTGCCTGAAGTGCTGAATTGAGAAGGATTCTCAAGCTTTATCAGTAATCAATGAGGGATTGCATGAGTAGAGTGATGCCTTCCATAGAAGCGAGGAACATAATATGCAGTACTCATGTCATATGTTGGTCACACATAGGCCAGAAAGTAGCTAGTTTAACATGGATTATGTATTGATTTTAAATATTCTTAGTTCATGAAAATTTTCTTCAAAGGGAACCTCTTCTAGAAACGTAAAGGAACAGAACAGATAAAAGCAACACTATCTATGTAAGGTCTAGAAACTCCACTTCTCTCCCTCTGGGACTTCCTCCTCATGGACATAACTAGCCATGATAGCTTCTAGAGCTAATTAACTCGTTGATCAAGTTAAGGCTAGCAGATCCTAAGGGAAGCTGGCTGTGCTAAAACACTTTTACCTTCTCAGGGAAAATGCTTCCTGTTTTCTTTTATTTTCTAATTGAGTTCCCATTGGTTATTTATTAATATTCAGTAAAGATTTGAGAACTTCCCAATTAATTCCGTTTTACCAGTAGACAATCAAAGGAGGGCTTTTCAGTTCACATGGTAAACATTCAGGGAGAAGTTAGAGTTTACAGTGGAGGGACCCAATGGACGCTGGAAGTACACTAGCAGCACTAATGGAAAGTGGGGAAAACCTAAGAGAAAGATGTCTCTGTGACAGGCAGAGTCCACCATCTCCTCTCCCTGGCAATCACCCTTGCTGAACTTTAGAGGTTTTGAGATTTGTTTAATTACCGGAGAATGATTTCTTTGCAGCGCCAGTTGTTAACTTAATGGTTTTGTCCTGTAAACTCACAGCAAAGTGCAGAGCAAGGAAACATATTTTAAAACGGTATTTTGTCTTGGAATCAACAGAGAAGTATTGCAAGAATAATTTGTCACTCTGACAAGCTTCAGATAGCCAATGAAATTACCGGATACCTCTTTAAAAAATATTAGATCTGGAACAAAAGCAAACCAATACTCCATAGTTGGACATTAATTAATGGGTTTTATCTGATACATACATACCATTCTTGTCAAGTAAAGCAACTTAGTGTCCTCTCTTCCAGTTTCAATCAAATAAACTCTGATGACCACAGCTAGGAGAGCTTCCCATTCAGCTTTGTATCCCTCAGTACCTAACGTAGATGCGTGGCACATTTGGGCTAAGTTCCCAGTTATTATTTGCTGAGCTAAAGGTCTTGTTTCTGAGTATATATCTAGATCACGTGCAATAGCAACAGGCATATTACTTGGGAGGGACTTGAACAAAAGGAGGCTGAAGAACTCTAGTCTTCATTTTGGAGGCCTTGTAAATATCTCTGAGGGCATAAGATGTTCGTTCAAGTAGATGCAAAGTCTGGGGTACATGCGGACTCTGCTTTCTGCTAGTTTTTTCACCAATGGGGCTACCGGTTGCTAGAAATGTGTTTCAATCAATACACTGGTATACTTAGCGAAGTTGACATGGATGGGGTAATTCTGCTACGTTAAAAATTGCAACGTATAGGTTAGAAACATATTAATAAGCAGATTTTAAGCAGTGAATCTCTAAACATTTCCCAAAGACTTGGGTAGTTACTTCCTGAGATAGGACTTTAAAGTTTTCTTTTCTTTTCTTTTTTTTTTTTTTTTTAAGCTTTGTGTTTTGAATTATCTGAAATGTATTCCATGCACTGTGGCTATGAAATGTTGACGAGTTACGATCTTGATCACCTTCTTTGGATTTGTTTCAGCCAAAGTAATAAGTTTTTACAACTAATTGTAAATATCACCTTTGAGTGGTTTTAATGAACCTAATAAAGAGATATGGTAATTTGCCTGCTCTCTGCAGGCACTTAGCTGTGAGAAAATTAAATTAGGATTAAGCCATATTAACCCTCATTACTTAGAGTAATGGATATATTAACATAACTTAAGACAATAAAACATTGTTATATATGAATCTTCAGAATTTTTCAAAAGAAACATATATGAGATTCTTTTTAGCTATGGTTTAGTTGTGGGAGAATGGAAATTTTCCTTACACTTTGAATACAGTGAAGCACCTTTAGGGGAACTTGGAGTTACTCCTGGATAGACTCTGCCTCATGCTAACAATATACTTTTCTTTCATTTTTATTTTATTTTCTTTCATTTTTATTTTTAACCTATGTACTTTTTCATTAAAAGGAACCATTTCTTTAAATAGAAATGCTCAAGGATTTGTTGGTAGACCTGTGTTCTTCTTCCCACATGACAGAGAGTATAACCAGGAGGATCTTTTGAAGTTGATAAAAGTTTTAAAAATAGTAAACCTTAAGATCTGCTTTTTGGGACATAAAGAATCCATGCATTTTACTTTACTTTCTGGACAATGGATTTTTTTTTCCTCTGGAAACATAAACCTATATATATATACATATACTCTAAATAAACATATACTCTAAATAAACATATATACATATATACTCTAAATAAACAGTCCTCAATTGTATTCTTCCAAGTTCTTTTTTCTAAGTAAGTTAAATGAAACCTTATCCACATACATCTGGACATACTCAGGGCTTGTTATGTTGGGATTAAGAACTTGGGATGGCATCAACCTGGCTGTCATTGGTTTTTGACATTTGTTATCAATGCCTTCCTTTAAAATGGGACATTTTAGACAGTTCTGGGAGGGGTTCTCGAGATCTAAAGCACATTGACGTGACTCAGTGTACATGAAAAGGAAATGTTTCATTGTTTGGTGGTGGTTTCCATGCCAAAATTTTCCAGACGCTGAAGACACTGACACCATGTTTTCAGAGAATGGGGATTGGCGAAGTGGCAAGAGGGAGGGGCATGGGCAGCATAGCGGGATTTTAGATGCTAAAACCAATGAAAGGTTGAAGTCCCAAGTTGTATTTGCCAAGAATTTAAAAGCTACATCTTCTCTCATCAATGGCCTAACTGCGATAGCCCAAGAGAAGTATGCCAGAAAGGAGGGGTGAAGGGATTTCCTTTACTCATAGCATATAATATCTCCCAAATGTCTTGCAGAAACCAATACTTAGGAGTTGCCAAAATATTTTAACATCATGTTATGGTGCTTCATGTATGTTATGACTTCATGTCCATCTGCAGAATAGGAAGGATGGGAGCAAATATGGACATGGAAAAGGTAAGAAAAAAATGGCATGAGAATCCTAGATCTTTAACATGACAGCAGTGACATTACATGGGAAAATAGTAAAATTCCCATCTTGAATAAATGTAAATTATGGATGAAACCACTCCCAAAAGGAAAGAAATACAATACAAAATATAACCAATGTGATTTTTTGAGGAGAAAAGGCAGATTCTTCACTCGTCTTATCTCTTAAGAATGAGATATTGCACCATCTGCTCCGCAAACAGTTATTGCATTTCACTCTGGATTTCTCCTTGGTCTCCTCCCTGTTTCTCTGAATTTTCAGATTGGCTCTCTTCCTGTGAGCCACATCCTCTCTTTAAATGCTTCCATATTTACCCTCTCTCTCTGCAGCTTATGTGTGACTCTTTGTTAAGCATTTCAAAATATTACATGTTACTGCGTCGTAATACATTGCCTGTATCTAGCACCTTCTTTTCTTAGAACGCAGTGGTGTTCAAACAAATACTATCTTCCTAATTACTATGTTTTAAAAAGTGATTATTCATTTTATAGGTATAAAGCCATGTCATAATTTGTAGAAGAGAGAGAGAATGACTAGCTCCCATTGATTCTACAGTGCTTAATCTAACTTGTGTTTGTACACCCATTGAAAGATATCCTCCAGGTTATAATCACTCCTCTTACTGTGTTATTACCTTCTTCTACAATCTTCCCCATGATACATAAATACATATACCTTTAACCAAACTTAGGGTCATCCATTGTAGTTACCTCTCACATAGCCAGAGTTAGAAACTTGACATTTCCCTCTCCTTTCCTTCCAGCCAGTGACCAAATCCTTGCAATTTTACCTCATCATCAGCTTTGTAGTTTTGAAAACTGTGGCCTGGGGGTCAATTCCTGCCAGCATCCTTATTTTCTGAATAGAGTTTTATTGGAACACACCTACACTCATTTGTTTATATATTGTCTATGGCGGAGTTAAGTAGCAAAAGCACAAATTGGTTCTTATCACTCCCCATTTTAAAAAACCTTCAAGGATTCCTTTCTTTGAGGATAAAGCTCAACTTTCAAAATGCAACTATCAAGCCCTATTACTACCTATGTCTCTTCTCTTCCCCCCCCTCCTCGACAATAGATATTCCAAGCAAAAGGAACAACTTTAAGTTTTTGTTATATTCCATACCCTACCAGAAAGGACTCTTGATTCCAAAAGACTGAGTTAGGTGCCTCTTCTGTGTTTCTTAATAAAATGTTCTATTTCTCTTAATCTAGCACTTGCTACGATCGAGTTGCTGTTTCACTTACTTGTCTGAATACTCTGCAATAATCTACTTCCTGCTGACACATTTACCAGTATAAATTACAGTGTCTGGCATATATAGTATATCATAGAGTTTCAGAAATATTTAATTATGTAAACAACAAAATATGGATGCCATGTACATACTAAGGGGAAAAACAACTACCATGTGCAGTTTACAAAAGTACAAAGAGAACAACCAAATTTAGAGAGAGCTAGACAAGGCCCAAGAGTAGGTAGAAAGAATATGGATTTGTTGGGAAATTAGCTAAATTTGAGTAGGTAATATGGTCTAACTATGAGAAAGCATGAGGCAATAACCAGACATATTTAGTGGAATGTGATATGCAAGCACCAGGAAACAGTCCCATAGCTGCACTTCACACTGCTTAGTCCATTATTATAAGTGTGTTGACATTATCACTTCCATATTGCCTTATTATTAATGGTTCTAACTTACCTTCTGAAATTATTTAGAGATACATTTTGATTAATTGTTATTATGCTTAGCAATTGCTTAGTTTGAATCTCACTTATTTTGAAATATGTGTAAAATACTAGCATGTTAGGAGCAAACTTTTAGAAAATAAAAAGAGAGACAGTAGGATCAATGATGAATCTGAAGAAAATTACTGTTGTAGGTATAGGAAATACATGCTTCATTATCCGTAAACATTGTATTAATTGTCACCCATCATCAGTATGTTCTATAACTTGTTTATATATAGATGGTTATGGATTGTCTCTGATCCAGCCATATGCTCTTTCTCTGTGTGTAAATGTCATCCTGCTGTGAGACTCATCAAGTTTTCCATTCTATCTATACAGAAGGAAGATAGTTTGCTTTTATATAAGCTCCAAAATTTGCCTTGTTAGACCAACATCTAACCATCAGAGCCATGGCTTTTCCTAAGGTGTAAACAAATGGAGGGAGTCAAACGGCAAAAAAAAAAAAAAGCAGCCAAGAAATTAATTCAATTTACCATATCTAGAACTTCCCAAAAATCTTTGAAACTAGGAATTAATATTATCTTCTTCAACTAAATTGTAAAATTAATAATATTAAAATATACATTGATATGTTCCTGTACAAATTTCAGCCAGCAGCTATTTAAAATGGTCTTGTTTGCATTAATTCTTTTGGGATCTTTGCTATTATAGCTAATAAGAACTACATTCCAACTGATGGATATGTTTGAAAACATTTCCATGAAGGAAAATGTTAATAAATAAATAATAAAATATTTACAAATGAGAAGAGGATTTTACAGACTTTGGAAGCTAAATGTAACCAAAATTTCAAGAAGAACCTTGAGCAGATTAGTCCTAGTGAATACCAAATGTACCCCGATCCATATCCCAAAGGTGGCCTGGCTTCTTAGTTGTCTCAAGTGGCCCATTCATACATAAAAAGACTTTGACAACAGGACATACAAATCCGTAAGCAATAATACTTGCCTCTTCATCTCACCCAAAGTATCCACAGGAAGGATTGTCAGCATTCTTTTTCTATCTATAACTTTATAGCATTAGTTTCCAAAGGCGGAAAAAAAAAAAAAAAGGAATATTATGGGATTCACATAAATGATTTGACTTATCCTGAGAAAGGAAATCCCCCCCACAGTTCTTAATGGTTATGTGACTGGGACAAGCCATGTTTGTACTGTTTGAATACATATCCCCTTACTCCTGCCTGGTGGGATTCAGAGTCACCCACTAAGCAGGATTAACTAATGACTGAAATGAAATCCTGTCAGTTAAGAAAATCTCAAAGGCTTCCTGGAGTTAGGTTGGAAAGATGTCACTAATAGAAGGGCTGTACTTTATGCTTTTGCAATGTTTATAGAACCTCTAACACAATGGAACGTGATTAATGAGGCTCTCCAAACTCTAGCCCAAGCATGGAATTTTGTACTTGTCATATCTAAAGATCAGCCCTTTATCACCCTCATCACAGAAGAAATGTAAACCAGAACCTGATCGTTTCCTAGAGGAGTTACCCTGGTTTTCATCCTCAAGTAAGCTAAGGGGTTAAAGAGGAGACATTCACATTTTTTTTAATAAGAATGACACTTTTGCTTAGGGAAATGCTTTTCTCATAGATATATCTACATTTACCATTTTATTCTACGCTTACAAAACGATGCAAAGCAAGTTTGCCAGGAATTATTATCACCTCTGAGAAGAGACATCTGGGGCCTCAGAAAATTGTGTGGCTTTCCTAAATCTTCAGCTAGCTGGGAACATATTTGATACCAGAACTCAGCCTGCTTCTCTTCCAAATAGATTGAAACGTGCTCTTATACTTAAACACATCCTATAAGGCATTGACAAAGAACTTGGCCAATTAGCGAATTTTCTTAATATCTTCAAACCTAGTCTCTACTCTTTTCCTAAAGCCTGAGAGTAATGTTAAAAGTGAAAAAAAAATGTGATTTTTCCATCTATGATAAAAGATTTTTCATTGTGTCGATTCAAGACATTGATCTCAAAACCTTCAAAATTGTGTTTTTTTGCCCATTCCAAGCTCACACCTCATTAAATGTGCTCCCCCTCATCTCTCTTCCATCTGGGACGCTGCTGTGAATGCGTGATGGATGGCTCACAGCCCCACTTCCAACCTCTTCTATTCTAGCAACAATTTCCGGAGGCCTGAAAAACAAGGTCTTCCTGGCTGGAGAAAAGTCATTAAAGAGCACATAAACTTGATTTCACCACATCTAGTGGGCAAGCTCCTGTTGGAGAAAAATTAATGTAGAATACCAACCAGGGCCCATTTTCAACTGAGAACAACTATGTCAGTTGTCCTGAAGCTCCTCATGTGAGGATTATAAATCTGTACTTTGGATCCTTTTATACTGTTGAAGGTAGATGTAGATTATTCTTCCTAGACATCTCATCAGCAGTACCCAGAAAAACATGAAGCAGTTCATCCCTCGGTAATAGACACGACATGCCCTTATTCTATTTCCTTCTTCTTTCTTGTCTGCTTTAGCTAAATTTTTTCAGGTAATCCTCCTAGTAAAATGACATGTTTATCTCTCCTAGACATTAAAGTGGAAACCGTGGAGAAACACCTTTGGTGGTTTTGCTTTATTTATTTGCTGGTTGCTCACAGTTTGGGAGCTGTCATTATTTGAGAAAAGAAAGACTCTTGATCTGAGCTCCTTGATGGACAAAATGTTGTCTTTATTTTTTTTTTTTCCTTTGGCAACTGATACTCTGTCTGACTTTCTTCTTAACCCATCTGTCTTACGCTTTCTTGTTTTGCCAGAAAAAAAGAAAAATGTGACATCCTCACAAAATGGTATTTATATTGCCCTAACTGGACAGAAAGAAAGAAGATTCCTGATTGATGACTATATAAAGGAATTAAGCTGTTCAAAGGGTATGTTAAAATAATTGATCATTCTATTATCAAAAATGGATTTTTATTAGTAAAACATCATGTTTCCTTGAGCCATAGTAAACAAATGTACTATGTGTTGTAAAAATAGAAGACTCTTTTTGGCAGAGGAGTCTGGTGAGCAGAGAACTTAATACAAAAGCAGATAATTTGTTTTCCCTTATTGACTCACAGATATTTTTTAGATGTTACTTTCTTTTTACAGAGAATAGAGTGGAAAGACTATGTCACCCTGTATTCTGTTTATTTTACTTCTGAATTTTTACAGATCACATGGGTGGATTTAATCAGATTGTAAATGATCTGCTCTTTTGAAAAAGTAGATTAATAGGTAGAATGTTTAGACACACATATTAGTTTATTATTTCTACTATTCTCCATATTCTTTATTTATTAGTCTTAAGATAATTCAAGCCCTATTTATTGGTGATGTAAGAGGATCTAGCAAGAATATTACCAAGATTAAATATTCATAGATGTTGACATCAATCCTCTTAGCTTTTTAAAAATAATTTTATTTAGACAAATATTTTGCATATCATATAATTCACTCCTTTTGAGTGTACAATTCAATTCTTATTTTGAGTAAATTTGCCAAGTTATGCATACATCACCATGAATCAATTTTAAAACATTTTAATCACTAAATTATGATCTCTTATGCACATTTACGGTAAATCTCTGTTCCTTCTTCCTCTGGCAGCTACTGATTTGCTGTCTTCAAAAACTTTGTTTCTCTGTAATTTTTATAAATTAAGTCACACAATACTTGGTCTCTCGAGTATAACTTCTTTATTTTTATTACAGATTTTTATTTATTTATTCATGAGAGAGAGAGAGATAGAGAGAGAGGCAGAGGGAGAAGCAGACTTCCCGCAGAGCGGGGAGCCCGATGCGGAACTTGATCCCAGGACTCCGGGACCATGACCTGAGCCGAAGGCAGACGCTCAACCATCTGAGCCACCCAGGCACCCGACTATAACTTCTTTTATAGAGCAAAATTATTTTGAAGTTCAGGGGCACCTGGGTGGCTCAGTCTTTAAGCGTCTGCCTTTGGCTCAGGTCATGATCTCAGGTTCCTGGGATCAAGCCCTGCATCAGGCTCCCTGCTCCGCGGGAAGCCTGCTTCTCCCTCT